>NC_087111.1:5762575-6065606 GCF_963855985.1 Ostrinia nubilalis | reverse complement strand
TTCCCGATTTCCATAGTTTGTCAACATAATTTTTGGTATACCAAGCAAAAAAATATAGTACTAAATAGGTACTAAATATAATTTTGAACAATTTTATGATACAACTTAGGGGGCGTCCATAAATTACGTGAGACTTTTAGGGGGGGGAGGGGGTCAACAAAAACCTCACTAAATCTCACGTGGGGGAGAGGGGGGGTCTCAGGAAATATCACGTAATTTTTTCCGCCAGAAATAGAGAAATAGAGTTTGGCAGAAAACTGGGTTTAAATCTTAAGTAAAAAAATTGGCCAAGTGCGTGTCGTGCCACGCGCAGTGTAGGGTTCCGTAGTTGTCCGTCGTTAACAAAATATATTTCAGAAGCAAGCAATTACTTCATTTAAAGTAGCTTTTAATCTTTTCTTCTAAGGAATTTTTATTAGATATGTAATTTTATAATACATGAGTTAAATGACTATTACTCTTAAACTAACTGACCTACCCTAACCGTTATAGTTTTCTTGAAAGTTCATAAAAAGCAGTATTATTATGAATTTTTCCAGATTTTTCAAGCCAACAGTCTAGTTTTTAGAGGGGGGGACGCCCTGCTCGAACAAAAATTGGCATCCCAAAATCGAAAAATAGTCTTTGAAACCCTCAAGTCATCCAACGATATCCTACACGATGGTGCAGAAGATGAAAAAAAATTCATCCCCACTTTACATGTAGAGGAGCTACCCTAAAAAAATGTCAAGTCAAAAAAAATTCCTTGTCAGGACTACGGGACCCTAAAAAATTATATTTTCTATGATGATAATGACATTTTATTCTATACCGTCTAAACAAATAAAACTAACAATGCTTCCGTCTGCATGTGTGAATACTAAAATGCAGAATAAATGACGAAATTAAGAAAATTATAAAACAAGTTTTTTTTTTATCAGAATCGATTTTGCTAGATTAAGTAGAAAGGAACAATAATTAGACTATACTTCTGTAAAAAAAAGTACTAACCGCTGTCACTACACGTGTTTTTCTGGATCTATATCAGTGGGCTTAGTGCGACTTTATATCGATCGTTATCCGCTAGCGACTGCGTAAAAAATAACATGCATTTTTGCAAAATGTACCTATGATGATTGTACAGCGTCCCTAGTAGATACTTTCAAGAACAAAAATCTTAAACTTTATAGATCTTTTTGATGCACTCGTTAGCGACAACGGTAAATGCAAACTCGCACTAAGCACACAAAAAAAACTTTCTCAGTTAAATTACTCCAAAACTATTATATTTCGGATTTTTTTTAAATATCACGTGAGATTAGGGGGTGGGAGAGGGGGTCAGGCAAAATCTCACCAAATCTCACCAAGGGGGGCGGGGGGGTTGAAAAATAGCCAAAATTGTCTCACGTAATTTATGGACGCCCCCTAATATTAAAATGCAATGCAATGCAATCAAAAACTTTCAAATTCTCTTATATTTTTGACATAATGATATTTATGGTCAACCAAAATGTATTTCCAGCTATTTGCTCTTCCATGGATCCTGCCATCTAGTAATCCCTACCTGCTAAGCCTACAGCAATGCAGGTAATTGTCTGATTATGTACACGAGCAGTGACATAGACAATACGTACTAATAGACGCCCCAAAGAAGTATTTTTCTCAAGTTATCATCATCATCATCATCATCTCAGCCATAGGACGTCCACTGCTGAACATAGGCCTCCCCCAATGCTTTCCATGTTACCTGGTTGGTAGCGGCCTGCGTCCAGCGCTTTTCTGCTACCTTTATGATGTCGTCGGTCCACCTTGTGGGTGGACGACCCACGCTGCATTTTCCGGTACGCGGCCTCCACTCCAGAACCTTGCTGCCCCATCGGCCATCAGTTCTGCGTACTATTGCCACTCAAGTTATACAGGGTGTGATTTTGTAAAACAACGCCCATTTCAGGGGTGGTAGTATACACGACACTGATGCCAAAAAAATATAAAAAGTCCATGGAATCAGGAAAATGGTATGCGCTCGGTGGTAGCGGGGTACGAGGGGGTGGTGCGGGCTTTATTCATGTCCCATCTATATCCATAGCAAAGTGCGTTAAAAAAATTTAGCTAGCGATACAGACGTAAAATTCGTGGTGCCTTCACTGCTTTGTAAGTTTCGCGGGAAGCAGCTAAATGCGGGCAGCGTAGGACCGTCGTTGAAGTTATCCTTGGGGGAGGCCTTTGTCCAGCAGTGGACGTCATTTGGCTGAAACGAATGAACAGACGCCTGTAGTACACAGAACTGACGGCCGATGGTGCAGCAAAGTTCTGGAGGCCACGTACCGGAAAGAGCAGCGTAGAACGTCGACCTCATAAAGGTAGCAAGAAGGTGCTGGATGCAAGCCGCTACCAACCGGTCATTATGGAAGTCATTGGGGATGTTGTTGGCCTATGTTGAACAGTGGCTGTAGCTATGACTGAAATAAATAAATAAATAAATAAATCTTTGGACAATTTCACACAGCGCCAGCTAGCCCCAAAGTAAGCAACTTAATGCTTGTGTTATGGGTGCTAGCTTAACGGATATACTACTTATATACTTTTTTTTTTTTTTAAATACATAAATATTATACATAGTCACACCCAGACCCGTCACAGAAATTAAAATTCATCATTTCAATTTCTGCCCGGCCGGGAATCGAACCCGGGACCTCTCGGCATAGTAGTCCGTTCTGAACCACTACACCAAACGGCCGACAATGATGATGATGAACAAACAGACGTGAAAATACATTTTGTATTATTAGTTTGGGTGTAGATCTAGTTAACCCAGATACTCCTGAAACATTTTACTATCTCCAAACTTAATGATCTTTGTATATGAGGCTTAAAAACTGACAAATAACATGTGAAAAATAAGAAAAAAAATATTTCCCTCGTGGAAATTCGGAAAAGCGGTGTCGTTTATAAACAACAGTAGTAAAATGCACTACTATGAGGTATGCATTGCATAAAGAAAACCGTCCTTTATTTTATTTGGCTTTTGTGACAAAACTGAGTACTTAATATTAGTTTTGGTATTATCTTTTGTTTCTTTAATTGTAAAAATGCATAACGTTAGATAGGTACCACGGTATTTCCCTGCATTGCGCACCCTTTTGAGGGATAGCGAACTCGAGTCGATGTCTCTTCGAAAGGATGTGCGATGCCAAAAGCAAGAGCGTCCGAGGAAGACCAGCTTCTTGACATGCCCTTACGAGAATGTCAGGATAAATGCTGAGCGGGGAGCCTATTAGGGGGGTCATTCCACTTTGTTCACCTGGGTGAAGAAAGTGAAATAGAAATAGAAATATTTATTTGTCTTTTTAGTGTCCTCATCTCACCTCGGAACCATTTCACCTAGCTTTATTTTCCAGGTGGATTGCGTCGACTAAAACGATCGCCTTTGTTCACCTAGAAATTAATTCACCCTGGTAAACAAATGCGAAAACCTGGGTGAATAAATTCCTAGATGAAAAAAAACGACTGCTTTAGTCAAATCAAGTCACATGGATAATATTATCTGGGTGAAATGGTTCTGAGGTGAAATGAGGACACGAAAAATAACACTTTCTTCACCCAGGTGATATCACCGAGGTGAACATAGTGGAATAATCCTATTGGGGCAGTGGCTCAGTAATTGTTTTTATTCTAGTTGTGTTGTTATTGTTTATATCTATGTATTAACTACTGTATCAGTAATGATCAGACAGTCTAGCACTGGAAAATTATCGTCATTTTCCAGCTCCTCGACGATTTCATGAAGCTTCAGAGCCCGATAATGTGCCCTACAATAAAAAATAAAATAATAATTTCTTGAAAGATAAAGTAGTACATTTTACTGCTGGCGTTTATAAACAACACCAGTTATTTTTCGTTATAACTTCTTACCAAATGTTCTGAATTAGTGTGATTTGATGTTTATATGTAGTTTATGATACTAACATCACGATTTATATAAACTATCTCAATAAATTGTGCAACTTATTATTATTACTTATCTTGAAAAACTCATCGTTGAAAATGGCTAAATAAACATGTAAATATTAAGGAAAACCTAATGAATTATTAAGATTTGCCACATAGACTAAGTCGACAAAGCCTTCACCTGTCAAGTAACATAAATAAATAAAAACAAAAGTACCTACATATTCTCCAATATGTTTTGTTTCTATGTGTTGTTTTAAAACGACGGTAGTATAAAGTGGGTTAAATTAGTCTGTGATCTGCGGCGAGCCCGTGAGGCACTTAGCAGGCGCATACAATTATCCTCCGTTTGTCTGTTTGTGCTGGTCATATAGGATTAAACTCTCACGGGTTACTACGTAATAATTGCGTGATACAACTGGTTGGTTACTATGTGAATAGCATCTGGTGATCTTAGTAGGTTTGGAAGTGAAGCAGTAAAAAAGATTTAACGTTTTTGTACGAAAAAATATTTTTTCGTCGTTGTTGTTTCTTTTTTCCTGGATTCTGTCTCCTTTCGTCAAAATTAAATAACTAAAATTACGCCCGAGATTATTTACTTTGCCTTACCTCTAGCTTTCATATTATTTCATTAGAGCTAGCTATTTCATAAAATTACGTAATGCCTACTTTTTCGAGCGACAGACGAATCAGTTTTCTACTCTTTGTCTATTTTTGACTCTGTCTTACACCTTACTGTAAATAAAAAAGTCATTTGCTTTATATGCTACTTTTTCTTCGACAAACGTCACACTCGTAGCACCTTCCCATTCTGCCTTCTCACATTTATTTCTACTTGTGCCAAAACGTTAGTTATAATAATAACTGGACTATATTTTCTTACATAACGAACCCTTGGGTTTGTTAATAATCCCAATCTTACCCAAGTTGATTTGCTTTAATTATTATTGCAGCCCATAGGAGCCTATTCACTCGTGCGCGAACGTTCTCGGGTTTTATTTGAACGCAGAAACAAACGCAAATAAAATTTACTCTTTGTGTATAAACATTTCGCCCATTTGCGACGACACTGTGACATCTCTAGATATACGATTTTTTGTTTTACCGAAATTCTGAACCGCGATCTTGCGTTCTTTTATCTCCAAAAACAGGGTATTTGTTACTCCAAAAACAACAATACTATGAGAGAAAGAGACAAAATATTACGTTATAGCGCTGGCTCGTTCGGCGATCTAGTTGGCTTCGACACTGTGACAGTTCAGTTGCCACCTGCGCTTTGAGAACTGAGGTGCTCTTCGTTTTTAAGAAAAACGTGACATCTCGAGGATACCGCGGTATTGATGACAAAGGTAAGTTTTTAAAATATTTTTATTTTATTCGACAATGTGGCACGTCATACTTATCACAATGTTCTTCTAAAACAAAAAGCAAAGTAAAAGCACAGAATAAGTAATAGTACAGGTACAGAAGGATTACTCCGCAAGACGATTTAAATAAATGCGAGTCTTGCTACGACGCGATACAGTGGAATTCAGCTCGCACAGCACTACGTACCTACAATTTTATTCACCTACAAGTTTTGTCTCTTTCTATCGCGTGCCTCTGAACTCTTCTTACGCTGTTAGGGTTGCTGTCTAATAGTGTCTAGTAAAAAAATATTTAATCTACTTATTTGTAATGAGGTACGTATGTAGGTAATTACGCATTCATTATGGAAAACCTTGGGAGAGGCCTTTGTCCAGCAGTGGACGTCATTTTTGGCTGAAACGAACGAACGCATTCTGAGCAGTAGTCATGGTAGGTTAGGTTCCTATACTATCCTAAGAATTATTGATTACCTACATGGCCAACATACCTTTCAGCATCTTTGGGAAGCGAAAAAAAAGATAAATCCGGTAGATTTCTTTTCGAATTTAAACATCCGAACGCCGCACAATAATATTTCTTTCTCTTTATGTCCATTTTTAAATTATACTTCGATCATAGAATTAGGTACTACAACCCACGCCAGCGTCCTGACGGGCGCGTGCGTGACACTCGACTGATATAATACCCGCCGGCGGGGCGCTTCGCTGTAGGTAATTATCGGATGTACCGCGCGGAGTGAGCCAGGCCTGGTAAAAGAGAAATTATTTATATGTCACGTTATTCTTGTAAGAAAATCGAAGTATCATCGGGACATCTTAACTAGTAACGTTGTAGATGATGAAAATTTTTCCTATATTGGAAATATGTTGTAGGTCATTTGTTGATGTTCTGTTATTGCAGAATACATGTTATTGAAATTGAATGGTATATCTACTTGTCACGTTGTATACGCTAAACAGTAATACTAAACTCCAGATATCATTACAGATGGGAACTAGCAATGCAAAAAAGCAAAGGTTAACATTTGTGGCGATGCACTGCCTGAAGGAATTCCACAACATAATCCGACAACATGACTAACAGCGCTATGCGAGCGCTGTGAAAGGTTCTCTTTGAGCTACAATAACGTCGGAACTAATACGAGTAGATGTAGACTGATAAACATACATTCGTTTTGAAGAATAGTTCAAATAATAGTAATACAGTGCAAATAAAACATACTTATACGACTGTCTGTTTTTACAGACACAACAAGCAAAATATTTTATATTATCATACGATACCCTTAGACTAGCTTAATCTAAGAAACAACAAACAAAACAAAATAACAAAATTATCTATTAGTAGAAGTATGCTAGAATAGCAATGCGTTGGATGACCCCAGATATTTATTTATTTATTATTATGTAATTCTTCAATGTTACTTAGCTGTATTGGCTATGTTTTGCTTTCTGCAAAAAAGGTATTTTAATGTTTTAATATAATTAAAGATCATCAGCAATTGACTGAATTTTATCGCTTATTGCCCAAATATATTTTGGCGGGCGCAACATTGTTTTGTATAATATTATTGCAATATAACTATTTCAGAAAAACTACGCCAATAAAATGCCTACATTATTAATAAATAGTGGTTGTTATTTTTCTCTATTCATAGGTACATTATTTAAATAATTATCTTTTATAAATTTAATTTTAAATAAGTATAAAAAATTAAAACATCCTAAAAGGTACCAAAATGTCGCTTTTTTGCCATTTTATTCGCCGAGGACGGCGATTTTTGCGTTGATAATTTTAGGATTAGATTGTCATAACTAGTCTGTTATAAAATATCTATTTACTAATCTAGTAGGTACCTACAATTTTTTCTTCTGCATACATTCATACCTACTTAGTACAGTTTCTCGTACTGTTTTTTTTTGTAGTAGTTTACGAGATTTTACTTTTGAGAGTTTTTCATTTATTTTGATAAGCATTAGTTTTTAGAATAAGAAAACTTAATGAATATTGTATGTATACAACTGTCTGTCTACTTAGATAATATTTTTATAAGTGCAATTTAACATAGCAAAGCAAAATATTCGCCTGTTCCAATAATTACCTCATTTTTACTGATTGTAATGTTATTAAAATAAAATAAAAATTTTCAAGATCAACGTTTTATCTAAATAATGACTTATATAAATACATTTTTTACATCATCTTCAACGTGACAACTGAACTTACCATCTTCAAAATATTATTTTTTACTAGAACAACGTGATAAGTTGTCTCTTTTTTTTTTCAATCGCTATAATTTCATCAATTTAGACGCAAATTTATGCCTTACTATAAATATTTAAATTCATTAATAGTTAATCTTTAAACGTTTCATACACAATTAGGTAATCCTAACCTTCTTTTAAGAGTTATGGTCATTCAAAAGTAGAGATGGGCCGACTAGTCGCCGACTAGTCGGGAAAGCCGACTATTCGGCATCATTTGTAGTCGGCCGACTAGTGACGACTAATCGGCAAAATCTGCCGATTATAATCGGCGCATTACAAAATTAAATATGTGAATGAAATAAAACTCATAATTACCAAGATGATTATGAGGTAGACCAAGGGCGTTTCATCTAAACCATTTTTGACTGCAAAAAATCAGTAAAAAGTGGTAACACCTGATTTAAAATTTTGGCAATCAGTCTAAATTCATACCTTTGTATGTTATTCATACTTTTTAAGATTAGTTAAAATTACCAGGAAATCATCAAAAATGTGTAAAGTTTATGTAATTTATCCATATAAAAATTTACACTTTTTTTTCGGGGAAAAAATGCATGGAATTGCATGCCTATCCTGCGGGGAATTGGTAGATTATGTGGGGCTCCTCTCATCGGAAGGATGAGGAATACCCACATAAATAACCCCTAAGCTCCGTCGATCGCCTTAGTGTGAAGAACTATGGGAATCCGGACAAAGCCATCAACTATCACAGTCTGTGCCAGCAATTGGCGGGCCCTACCTATCCGACGGTGGTGGTAGTCCGTGCTATGTAGGCCCCACACCCCCAGCTTCTGACCATCACCATGGAGGGTGGAGAGGAATCAGTGGGCCTAGAATGCGTGCCGCGATAAGCGCAATTTGCCCATACATTTTGACGTCGATAAGTAAGAATAAAACACGGTGCGCATCCTTGCCCAGCAGGAGGCGATCATATTGTCATCTCCTCTGACCCCTCCGCCGTCGAAAATTATGACATCTACCTTAGGTACTGTTAGGTGATTGTAATGTTGCTTTTTATTTTTTCTCATAATTAAAGAAATCTCATTTCTCAACAAGTTACCTATTAATACCTATACATATAATTTATCTCTTTAGAAATCTAGATATTCTTATTTCTTTAAGAAATCTAGATATTATTCTTCGGACAAGTAGGTATTAGAATGATCGGCATTGCCGAATAGTCGGCCGACTAATCGGCAATTTGAAAACCGATTAGTCGGCTAGTCGGTTAGTCGGCAAAGACCATAGTCGGCCCATCCCTATTCAAAAGTTAAAAAGTCGTTTTCTGGAAAACCACTGTTTTTGATATATCACAGTGTCGTCGCAAATGGACGATTTGTTTTAGAGCTAATTGTTTCAAGTCACTTTTTAGCATTAAATTGCTTTGCACTTTGTAGTTGGAATGCGAGAGAAATGATAAAATACAATGTTAAACGGGTTAAAACGCAAGAGAGGGAACAAAATAGATGTGATAAATACCACCAAGAACAGTCGCCAGTATAGAGGACATAGCACATTTATCAACCCGGAAGGGGATCGTAACCATACCATCCCGAGGCGGTCAGTATTCTTTGTACGAAACTTCATACTGCAACACACACTAAACGCCACGCCTCGTGGTTGACAGCGCGCGAAAAGCAATGACAGCTCGTGAAAGGCGATACGGTCGTGATCCCTTTCCGAGTTGATAAGTCTGCTATGACCTTAAATGTACAGTAAGGGGACTTGATGGAATTAACTACTAAAATACATATATTATTATATGTAGATGTGCAATGTGCATCCAATATTATTGTGCTCTCTCTTTTTTTATAAATATAATGATAATAATATTATTATTGTTTTCAACTTATTAGATTGTAACTTTCCTGTAAAATTTTAATTAATTTTCAGGCTTATACTTAGACACTTAGTTGTTTCTACGATATTATTCTCCCTTTTACTTCCGCAAACACAAACCATTAACAGATCAATCGCCTCATTACCCAGGACACGTACTGTGCCATGTAAGACACACTAATTGTGTTTACATTGGCCACTAATCACGAATAACAAGACGATCACTTTACCCAATTATTGTATTGATTACACACAGTATGGTCACACACACTAAGGCTTCATTTATTCTCAGCTTTCCGTCCGCGGCTTCGCCCGCGTGGAATTTTGTCTGTTACAGAAAAACTTTATCGCGCGCGTTTTTGTTTCAAAAACTATCCTATGTCCTTTCCCAGGACACAAACTATGTCTATGCCAAATTTCATCAAAATCGGTTCAGTGGTTTAGGCGTGAAAGCGAGACAGACAGACAGAGTTACTTTTGCATTTATAATACGAGTATTAGTATAGATGAGAGGGCAAGAATATAACTGAATAAGTACCCACTAGAAAGTTCCTACTAATAAAGACAAGCGAGGTGGCGAAGCCCACACTCGGCCTCGTCGGCACGCGCACCGACGATCGCCAAACGGCTAGAGTTACTATTATGGAAGCAATAAACGTATTGAGTATTGAGTACCTTCTGTACTCGCCACTCTGCCTGGTGAAGCTGGAAAAGCTCCTCAAGCTACCAGCGCGCGTCCCTTAAAAAAAAACCGTAATGCTTTGCTTAGCTTAGTAATTAGTGGTAATGGAAGGTAAGAATATTACTGAATGCCTTATAGGTAAAGTACCAACTAATCCTAATCATCATAAGTCAAAGTTTGGAACTCTTTTACACAAAAACTACTGTACCTACTGAGTGAAGTTAAACTTATTTTGATACTACCGTAATAGAAAACCCAGGGAAAAACATAAGGTAGTTTTTATTGTCGTTTCAAGAAAAAGGAATGTGGGATACGCGCTTTTTACGACAATCCAAAAATGCACGTGGAGCGGAGCCGCGTGCATAGAGTAACTTTGTAGCGAAATCTTTGAAGATGGATTTTTTTCTTTTACGCAAAAACTACAAAACTGATTTTGATGATATGCAGATAATCTTTTTTTTTTTTTTTTTTTATTTATTGTTCACAAAAGGATACACATCAAATATAAAGATACACTTGCCAAACTGCATTACAGTTTGTCGGCAATAGTTCTCGTTCTTAGTTTTTTGTTTTCGGGCTCAGTTGTCTTAGATTCTGGAAAGAACATAGGGTAGTCTTTATCCCAGTTTTTAAAGGGGAGCGATATAATAAGTTTCTGTGACAGACCAATATATTCACACATGCGAAGTCCCAGGCAAAAACTAGTACCTAACCTAACATAATAAGTATAATTCATTAGGTAAACAGTAAACAACCCAACTAGTACATAAGTAAAGTTTGCTCTTGTACTGTGAAACGAAACCACATAACGTTTGTTAGGACTTGTTCATTAAAACTTCACAACTTTTAGCGTAGCAACAGTATGCTTGTCGGATTTCCCTGTTTATACGAATATGGTATGGTTTTAGTGAAACAACAAAGCAAAATTAATTTTATTTAAAAGCGCCTTCAGCAAAAAGAGGTGGCGTGGCAAGCATCTTTATCATCCATCCATAGACAATCACCCCAGGACCCAGAAAGAGTTGTTAGGATAGTTAGTTTATCTATACCTTTTCTTTTATCCACAACAAGGTCTTAGCCTGTCCTGTATCACACCTGATGGTAAGTGATGATCAGGCCGAAGGTGGAAGCGAGCTTCACCACCACCATTCTTCCGCTAATGTTTCAGTGTTATCGGTACACGCTAAATTATCCATGAGTGCACACGCACACTACAATAATGACGCTCGGATTGCTCGGATCAAACTCCCCGCACCACGCGCTTCCTTCGACCAAAAATTGGTGGACGCGCTTCGTGGATGAAACGATCTATATACCTACGTAAGTTGACATCCCTACGGCAAATATGCATTTCCTTCCATAAAAATTGTTAGGTGACAATCCACACAAAAAAAAAAGTCTTCAGCAGTAATAATACAAAATTTTCCAACCATTGTTCGTTTAGTACCTACTCATAATAGTTTCGAAAAACACACAACAAATGGACTCATGGAAAGAGACAGCATGGATTACAAAATAAATGAGAGAATGCAGGTAAATGAAACGTCACTCACTGTCGAAGTTCCATTACAGGACCCGGTTATTGAATTCCAGGGAGAATATGGACTGATTATTGTTCTCTGATGTGTACAGAACTCATTGGATTATACATTTTTTTTGCAGAAAAAGCATCCCTATTTATAACTGCATAAGGTTCTGTGTACCACATTACTTTCTGCCTGGATTATTCCGCCTTGCTTTATATTTTTTTATATATAACTACTAAAACGTTTGCAATTCGGTACACGACGTAGATTTACTTGACAAGTTAGAAATTAATTTTATGGGAAACACTCAAATATACGAGTAACAATAGCTAAGATTGTGACGTTTTCTATATACTTATAATAAATCTGTAGAGAGCTCAATTCTGTACATGAAATATATTTTCAAAATAACTATCAGGGGGTGATTAGTGATCGATACTGATGCCAAAAATGCAATCAGTAAAATTTTTGTCTGTCTGTCTGTCTGTCTGTCTGTCTGTCTGTCTGTCTGTCTGTCTGTCTGTATGTTCCTTATAGAAACAAAAACTACTCGACGGATTTTAACGAAACTTGGTACAATTATTCTTCATACTCCTGGGCAGGTTATAGGATACTTAGTAATTCCCACGGGAACGGGAATTAGCGGGAAAATCCTTTTGTATGAAAAATCTAAACCGCTTAAGTTAGACGCTTGAAATTTGGCATGCAGGTACCTTAGTAAACTTCAAGCTTAGTTACAACAGGATATTGCAAAATTCCCACGGGTACGGGAGTTAGCGGGAAAAAACATTTGTATGAAAAAATCTAAACCGCGTAAGATAGACGCTTGAAATTTGGCATGCAGGTACCTTAGTAAACTTAAAGCTTAGTTACAACAGGATATTGCAAAATTCCCACGGGAACGGGAGTTAGCGGGAAAAAATGTATGAAAAAATCTGAACCGCGTAAGATAGATGAAGGGGGGGGGGGGGGGGTAAAACGAGATCCACGCGTACGAAGTCGCGGGCGGCCGCTAGTTGTTGAATAAATAAATAAAAAATATCCTTGGACATTTTACACTACGCTTCTAGTCCCAAACTAAGCAAAGCTTTTACTATGGGTAATAGACAACGGATATAAACATACTTAAATACTTATAAAAACTAAAATAAAATAACGAAATTGATAAAAAATAAAGTAAGAGCAACGAACACATTACTTAAGGCCGGGTAGCAGAGAAAATGGCGAAAATGAGGTTTTCATTTTTCATTTTTGAGGTACAAAACAGTAAAATTAAAGGCTAAGATTTTTATTGGGCATAGTTGAGGATATTTTCTAGGGCTATTAACGGATGGAAACACGATTTGATGAAGTTGACTCGATAGATTATATTCCCAAAGTTACCTCTATTCGTTTTCTATTTATGGTTTTATTTTTAAAATAAGCGATTTGAGATTCTAAATCTTTTACTAAACTAAAGTTCAGAAATAACTTGAGGGCTTTTAACGGATGAAATTTTTATATTGCGTCTTATTTAGTTACTATGTTAAAAAATGTGGAAAAAATCGTCCATGACGGCTTGGACAATCTCAATCAGTCGCGCGGTGGCGCTTACGGAGGACGGACGCGTGTCAGTTTTTTGGTCGTGACAGTTCGCGATTTGTCAATATTTTTGACAATGATGACTTTGATGAGTCACAGTATAATAATATCAGTGTTACTGGAGAAAGCTAAAATTTTTGATAATTAAGAATTATCAATTTTGTCTACCTATTGAAATTTAAATCGTTCGCATCCTTTTAAACGAAGACTACTCATGATACATAGTACATTCCTCAAATATGAGACAAAACCAATGAGTTAAAATTACATTTTAATAGTACCTACATACAATCGTCTTACACTCTTTAGAAGAGCATACTGACACAAATAAATAATAAAAAATACTGTCTAAGGTCTGTAGCTAAGGGTCTAAGCTGTAAGATAGAAGAATCTTCTAGCCAAAAAGATGGCAGATGCAGCAGATGTTAACGGATTTAAAACTGGAGTTCATATGACTCCTTGTAGACTTGAGTCTCTAGAGCGCCCCTTCCTCCACCATGCGTAAAAATGTTTCAAAAATACTGTCTAAGGTCTGTAGCTAAAGGTCTAAGCTGCATGATGGAAGAATCTTCTACCCAAAAAGATGGCAGATGCAGCAGATGTCAACGGATTTAAAACTGGAGTTCATATGACTCCTTGTAGACTTGAGTGTCTAGAGCGTCCCTTCCTCCACCATGCGTAAGAATTTTCAAAAAAATACTGTCTAAGGTCTGTAGCTAAAGGTCTACGCCGCAAGATGGAAGAATCTTCTACCCAAAAAGATGGCAGATGCAGCAGATGTCAACGGATTTAAAACTGGAGTTGATGTGACTCCTTGTAGACTTGAGTGTCTAGAGCGTCCCTTCCTCCACCATGCGTAAGAATTTTCACAAAAATACTGTCTAAGGTCTGTAGCTAAAGGTCTAAGCCGTAAGATAGAAGAATCTTATAGCCAAAAACATGGCAGATGCAGCAGATATCAACGGATTTAAAATTGGAGTTCATGTGTATCCTTGTAGTTTTAAGTCTCTAGAGCAGTGGTTCTTAACCTTTAACGTCATGAGGGACCATTTTACCAAATTTCTGTCTTGTCAGGGACCACCTCATAATCGGTCAAAACCAGTTTGACTGCAAAAATCACTTAAAAGTGGTTTTGACCAAGGTGTGCAAGTGCACATCGTGGACCACTTGGAATGCCTCCAGGGACCACCAGTGGTCCGCGAACCACCGGTTAAGAACCACTGCTCTAGAGCGTCCCTTCCTCCACCATGCGTAAGAATGTTTCAAAAATACTGTCTAAGGTCTGTAGCTAAAGGTCTAAGCTGCAAGATAAAATAATCTTCTAGCCAATAACTTTAAAACTATAATTTGACTGGGTGTGACTATGTATAATATGTATGTATTTAAAAAAAAAGTATATAAGTAGTATATCCGTTAAGCTAGCACCCATAACACAAGCATTAAGTTGCTTACTTTGGGGCTAGCTGGCGCTGTGTGAAATTGTCCAAAAGATTTATTAAGATTTATTAAGATTTTATTAATTTGAACGAATTTTGCTATTAGTGGACTTTCTGCTCACGTTGGACTAATTATCTGCTATACTCTCGACTCTCTAAAGCACAACATTAATAAAAATTTTGCTGCGGTAATGCACTCCAGGTAACAGTGTGTGATGCTCATTGCTCATAGTGATTTTCGATACAGAGCCCCGTACATACGTTATACATAAATTATGGAAAGAAAACACCCAGACCAATACAAACAAATATGTATGCAATTTTAGTATGATATTTTTATTTATTAATAAACAAAAAGACTGAACAAAATTTATGCGTGTACTGATTAATGTAATTAACCACATGCAAAGCTTTGTGAATTGCAACAACTATAATTTATTATCCAAGCTCTAAATAATCGCTACTACGAGTAACTATTCATAAAATGTTTTTCCAATCGCTCAAGCTCTCGAGGATCTACCGATAGGTCGGGTGACGTACTCTTGAAATTCTTTTAGCCGGCGCGGAACTTCCGGAAGGTCGGGTGACGCCACGCCTCTTTGAACCGTGTTTACTTTGGCAGTTATATTCTATATTTATTCGATTCTAAAATATATTCCCAAAAATTTTGAAAGTTGTTTTAATTTGTATCACTTGGATATGATTTGTATTAGAAAGTGCTGTGAGTGTGACGCTTGAACGGAAGGAAGTCAACCTAACCTAACCAACTGCGTATTTCTATACTGTGTAGCCGCGAGAGCTCTTTGGCGCGCTGTCTTCGGCGAAGTATTGCGCGCGCAGATTTTGACAGCGCGAAATACCTACTTTAGCAGAAATACCAAGCCTTAAGAGCGTTTACGCCGTTTGGCGCAAAAACAGTACTTTTTCAACTCGTTACAATAATTAACCAGTAATACTACAAATATGTTATAGGCATAAATAGTTAGGCAATTTCGTCGTCTAAATAGTTAATTGAGAAAATATTGCGATTAGTTTAGTATTTCAGAATTCTATCAAGATAAGTCCACACAGGTTTTGTAAATTTCCACTTTAGCGTCAGTTTACAAGCTGAAATTTTTATAAAAATACTGTGAAAACGATTTAAAAAACATTTATATCCTATAGCATAGATCCTTGGGCAAATAGTTATCTGAGAAAATTTTTAGATTTAAGCATTTTACAATAAGAAATCACAAATTAAAAGAACGTGAAATACCCAAAAATCAAAGTGATTTTTTCACCAATATTCTTCCTTTATTCAACATAAAAATAGCTTAATATAATAAAACAACATCTTCTTTAAAATATTTACTTTGAAACGATATTTAATTCATTGTTATTGTTTTGCTATAAACATTTGAAAACTATTAAAAAACGGCCGTGCGCGAATCATTTCCAATGATGCCTCTTGAAACGCCGCGCTTCGCGTAAACGCTCTTGATTGATATCCAATTATTGTTTAGACATTTTACACCCACGTCACGTGGCCACGTAGCGTGAATTTTCGATTTCTTTTTTTTTAATAAAAGTTATTAACATTACAAAGAAAATATACTTTTTATATTTTTTTTAATATTCGTTTTTATGAGTCATTTCTAAATTTTTCCAGGAGATCAAACATATGAAATTTTAGCTATAGTTACCTACCTACCGTAAAAGAAAGATAGCAACAGGGGCTGACATTTCGATATTCAACGTCCAGCAATCATGCACGGGAAACGGGATATGAATGGAACTTTGATGTCCGTGCCAAATGCAGCATCGGTCAGGGCTATGGACGTGCTGCGTCTCACGTACGAGGTCCTTCTAATGTAAAGCGAGTGCGAGGCGATGTTTTATAAAATGACTGATTTATGAACCTACGCCGTTGTTGGTAATGGATGGGTTGATCATTCCGATCTTAGTAACATTTAGGTATATCATGCATTCTGAAGTCACATTATAAGTTATCACTTGGCCTGGACGGTTTGAGAACATCTGAGAATAATGTTTGCCTTGCCTTGCTTTAATTCTGCTATTCTTTCCACTGTTTCCTTTGTGAACTAAATTAAATCTCGCATTATCTAACTAACCAAGAAAACCGGTGCACCCTTCCTATGTTAGCTAAAATTGCACAGTATCGCCAAGTCATGTTAAATTACAATAAAGTCAATGTCATACACCGTATTAGGCATTTCGCCTACGAGTAAGGTTAATCTTTTTGGGATATATATAAAAAGCCACGACGAAAGTACCCATACAAAAAGCTCTTGAGGGATTCACACCGCGGCGCAGGTCGAATAACTTGTAGGGCAAAACGACTAAACACCCGTAAAAATATACGACTTAGTTTTAAACTTTCATGGTCCCTAACATAATTATTATTTATTTACGGGATTGCTACCATGTACCTTAATTTTGAGTTACCGATATTTCGACACTGTTTCAAGCGCCATAGTATTATCAAAATTAAGGTACATGGTAGCAATCCTGTAAATAATTATTATTATATGTATATGACTTAAGTTCTTATCTTCCCCATCACCCTGGAAAACAACCCTGCTAATCACGAAACCAAACTCCGCACACAACCTTGGCTCTGAGCGATGACAGTCGCTCACGGCCGCCATATCTCCGCCGTCAGTTAGATGCTGAATGAAATGTGCTATTTAGAGAGGTTCGCAGATTATCAACAAGTTTCTGAGAAACTTGCGCTATTTAGCAGCCTAAGCCTAGTTGCACCACCCTATTTTAACCATGACTTTAACGATAACTGGTGTATTTTATATGGAGTTTGACAGATTTTTGACGTTTGTCAAAGTTAAAATATGTAAGTTGGTGCAACCCAGCCTTAATGTCTTTGTCTTTAGGGAAGACAGTTTCAGCCCAATGTACCTTTCGTAGGACAATTTTAGGCTTTTTAGGATTTCGTACCCAAATTCAACTTAGAAGTAATTCAGTCATAAGACGTCCACTGCTGAACATAAGTCTTCTTTTCGTGTATATTTTCTCTGACCTTTTCTTTCCCAGTTTTGTGATTACTCATCTTAAACTTTTCATAGTTTAGATAATTAGTAAGTTAACCATACTCGTGCAAACTGCATGTTCTTTATAAAAAGTAAGTAACTGCGATCAATTTCGCTTTAATTATTACGGACTCAGGTTGAACCCTCTTAACTATGGAAGCGCAACCTGAGCTAGCGCGTTCAAATAAAAACATCGATAGTTTCAAGAAAGTGTACGTTATCACTCAACTTTTCAATTTAGCTCCTATTGCAATATACACCGTGTCCCAAAATTCAACATGGTCATGACTACTCTAGGAAAAGTAAAAATAAATTAAGATTGATTTTTTTTTCTCATTTTCCTAAAGTAGTCATGACCATGACCCCTATGGCGCCGGCTTTTCGTTAAATTTTGGGACAGTTTGTGCTGCTATACATACTAAATATAGTAATGCTCTCTAATTTACCAGAGGCAAATAAAGGATTTGGCCTACACTCCCCACGCTGGCCAGACGGATTGGGAAGCTCTGATATTTACATATTGGTCTTTTAGTCGCTTTTTATGACGCTCATTGTCTACAATGCTTAGAGAGTTATGTTTCGTCAAAGTCACCCTAAAAAAATTTCATTAGAAGTCTGAATAGCGAATATACTCCCCACGCGCTGGTCAGACGGATTGTCAGATGGAGGTTTGATCTTTTAGTCGCTTTTTACGATGCTCATAGTCTAAGATGGTTATAGAGTTATGTTTAGTCAAAGTCACCCTCAGAAAATCTTTTTCATTTGAAGTCTAAGCAGCAATCAGCTTTTAGTATGGAAAAGTTTCTTACGTAATACTGTTGGTTTTGTGCAAAGTAATAAAGAATTTATGTAGTAGGACTTTTAGTTGATTACCCTTTTCTTTAGATCCCTAAAGCTTACATAAATAATAATGTTTTATTTCTCGTAAACAGAAAAATAAATATATTGAATGTTATCGATATTTTCCACATCCCTAACCGGAACTCGATGCGAGCAACAAGTGCTCTCGGAAAGTATCGAGAGCATCGGCCTTAATAAGGCTCTTGTTCGTCTTTTACTGATAAAACCCACTCAGATATCAGAATTATCTATTTTACTTTATTAGCAAGGGGATTGTCATGATATTCTTCAATGTACCCTGTTGAGTAGTTACTCGTTTATTGACATCAATACCTATTAATAGTTCGTGACTGAAATTTTTTTTATAAAATCTGTTTTTATTCATATTTTCAGACAGACGAAGGAGGTCTGATATTCGCCTTCGTATCGAATGCCAATTGATAGAACATCAAATTATCTAAAACGAATAATTGAATTAAGACATCTAACATTCAAAATATCGAATTTACAAATGACCCAACGTAGTATAGGCCACATTTCCAGCTACCCATTTCCGGTCATGTTGTCTCACCTATCGCTAAGAGTCAACATCTGACGAGAGCGAGAGAAAAACAGAAATGAGTAGCTTGAAGTGTGGCCGATAGTACAAAATAATACGAGTAATCGTTCGTTCGTTCGTTCGTTTCAGCCGAAAGACGTCCATTGCTAGACCTAAGGCCTCCCCCAAGAATGTCTACAAAGACCGGTCCTGACTCCTGCGCCGCTCGTATCCAGGCACCTCCCGCGAACTTCACCAGATCGTCGGTCCACCTAGTGGAAGGCCTGCCCACGCTACGTCTTCCGGCTCATGGTCGCCACTCAAGAACATTCCTGCCCCAGCGGCCGTCAGCTCTACGAGCTATGTGCCCCGCCCACTGCCACTTGATTTTAGCGATTCTGCGGGCTATGTCAAAATAATAATACCGAATTGTTATTAACCCTACAGTGGTCGCGTGGATTACACCCGTAATCCACTCGTGCAAATTGTCGAATATTTTGAAATCGGTCTACGCGATCGTTTTGATACTTCGTGTACTTTAAGTTGCATAGTCGAAGATCACACTTAATGACGTGTGAGCGCCAGGTCGCTTGTGGATGTGTCGCAGGAGCCCCGTAAATGCCAATGGTCTACCCGTGTAATCCGCGCGACCAATTACGTAAGTATTTTTTAAGTAACCTTTTTTACTTAATGTGTTTGTTTTTGCATTATTAGTGTAAATTAATGCTTTATAATAAATAATTACGGCATAGGTATGTATTTACATTTGTGTTTTCAATAAAATCATTGTATTTCAGATAAAAATCACGAACAATAGACAAAAAGCACAAATTGCGGAATGGCTAGAAGTAATTGACAATGAAAGCGTATCTTCTAGCGACTCTTCGGTTTCTGATGAAGAAGTGTACATTCTTCCACAAGAGAACAAGTTTCTCAGACCAGTGATTAGCCATCTAACTCAGAACCATCACAGCGGAGGTTTTAAGGTCGCTACTTTGACTGCGGAAGAAAGCGAAATAAAAGTTCTGGAAATACTTGTAATTCGTGCAACAAATTTATTTGTCCTTATCATTCCATAATGGCCTGTATCTATTTTTCAAAATATAATTAATAAATAAGTGCAATTAGTACTGAATAATTTCTGAACTGCCAAAGTTGACATTTTCTTGATGAAAAATGATGATTTTTATGTTTTGGTTAATTTATAAAAACTGAGAAGAACTTCTCGTTTCTTTGTTTGATTATTTCATTAACTAATACATAACAATAAATATAAAAAATAAAGAAACATGTTTTTATAAAGAGATGTCTTCTTTTTTTACTCCATAAAATGGCTTACGCATGTAATCCACGCGACCATTTACGTAATATTTTAGAGCGCGACCACCGTAGGGTTAAATCGAAAATTCACAACATCCAATCAAATGAAACGTTGAAATACCCACCGTCACCTAAATATTTTGCAGCCCCCAGTAATTTCGTTCTAAATCTAGTTTACATGGTGATGGACGAGACTCGGCTTATGAATATAAATGAGAATGCTGCAACAGAAATGTCTGGATGGACTAAAGGTGGGGGCTCACTACGAGAACCGTGTTTATTAAACAAGTAAATCATCATTCTCCTTCACTGACCTGTATTATTACACACTGGCTCCATACAAATGACAGCTAAAATAAATTTTGTGTGGCAATTTGAAGCGCCACCACTAAGATTGTCCCGAGAACTAATTTTGACGTACATTTTATGGAGTAACCATAGGAGTAAGCGAGTAAGAAGATCACTAATTTTAGTTCCATGGACAATCGTATCTGCCTACAGTATGGCATGGCCTACAGCTTCAAAATGGCAAAACTTAAATAGGCACAAAAATATTATGACAAGCCAGTCTAGTGTATTTAACAGGTCAGTGTTCTCCTTGGTTCGATTGACCAACGACCTCAAGATGATAGCTGACAGTGACTTAATCATTTCACTTTCGAATGACGTTTCGAACTGGCACTCCAACAAAAACATTTTTATATTGTCTTGTACTGTGAAAATCTCATCAGTGGGCTTACCATGAGTTTGCGTAAGTTTTGCACGCTAGCGAATGCGTCAAAAATCTATGAAGATTTTAGCTTTTGTAAGTAGCCGCTAGATACGATGTACAATCTACCATACATTCATGTAATTTTTTTATGCAGACAGATCTCAAGTAGAGCCAAGCTTGTAACTCTAGACCATAGTCCAAATGTTTATAATGAAACAATAGACCACTCCCATTATCTATGTGTGTTTTTATCCTTATATTTAGAAATCCATTAAAAGCATTTGTAGCAGAATTTATAACGTGGCCCAGTGATACTAACATATTTTTAATACGATTTATATGTACTATGGATGCTATTCTGGAACAAACATCATTTTAGTCTGCTAATCTGATGACTGTACAACACTACTTGATGCTGTACAGGCACAGCACTACCTGATGGCTATACATATAGCACTACTCTGTACGCTCTGAAGTCCAAAACTAAATGTTTACCGACAAAAGTTGGACACATGAATTTGGTAGAACTTGTACTGTGTTAAACTGAACCTTAAATTTTGAAGTTGAATAATTGTTTTCAATTTTATGTTCGTTGCTTTGTGGAATTTTCAATGAAATAAGTGAAGTCACTTCTCTGCCGAGTAAATCTACATCTTTATGTAACTTTACGCAGATAGTTACAAATGTTCCAAGTTCTGCCCCTAAGGGGCTGAAAGTTATGAAGAAACAAGATTAAACCAAGATTGTTCTCAAGCAAAAGCTAGTTCAAGAATACATTGCCTGTTAAACCATCTTTGTTAAATGTATCCGTTACTGACTGAATGATCTATCAACACACAGGTCAAACCTGAGATGGAATTGTGTAAAGCAATCGTTATCATTTGATAGTTCATAACGTACGATTATTCTGTCAATTCTGCTTTGTTTAACTGACGTTATGAACAGTCAAATGATTACGATTGCTTTACACAATTCCACCTCAACGGATTGCACTTTATGGAACGCAGATAGTTATTATGACAATTTTCCAAAATTCAACCCCTAAGGGGATGAAAGGGGTTCCAAATTTTGTATGGAGGTAACAAGATTAACGCGAGCGAAGCCGCTGACAAAACTAAAATTTAACCTATGACGCAATGCAATGAATAAATGAATAATTTTGATTTTAGTGTACCTACGTACTTTACTGTATTTAATATTGGTTACATTAATAATCCCCATTTATAGGGATACAGGAGTCGATGTGCGCCAATAATCTATACTCTATACAATATTATAAATGCGAAAGTAACTCTGTCTGTCGGTCTGTCTTGCTTTCACGCCTAAACCACTGAACCGATTTTGATGAAATTTGGCATAGAGATAGTGTTCCGTCATCGTAACTTTTCGTTTAATTTTCATAATAATCGCGGGTATCGATGTCTCTGCATAAGTATCGATGTAGTGACAAAACGCAGTCAAACTAGGCTGCTTATGCGCTCCGTCCTTCGAGTTGGATTTTTATTGACAACTTGAGGGCAGTCACGCTTTGGAGGCCGCACCGGTCACATCGCCATCTTCTATTCGTATCTAACGGGCCCGTCGACGCGTGTGCTAGTCACCCTCCCATGTGATCTCAACTTACCTCATCATCTACACGCCCAAATGTGCTAGAAACCAAAGGAATTCCCAACTGCTGCTGCCCATACTCGAGGTGGAACTGTCAACGATCTGCTCAAGGTACGTGAGTGCATAGTATTTTGTCATTGCGTACTGCTCGTACAGAACATCGATCCCTTTTTACCGGCAAGCCTTCTACGGTTTGATCCAGGTGTAGCAGGAAGCCACCAATCGCCTTTTAATCGTGGTGCGTTTGCTACAGATAGAGTCCCGGGAAAGGACAAAGGATAGTTTTTATCCCGGTTTTTAAAACAGGAACGCGCGCGATAAAGTTATTCTGTAACAGACAAAATTCCACGCGGGTGAAGTCACGGGCGGAAAGCTAGTTAAACATATTTGCTAATTAAGTACGTCCTTCCCAAAGCAGCCATACAATTACAAATCCACTGAACAATGGACCAAATTAAACGTACATACATTTCGCTGATGCCTCGAAAAGGATTATTTATTGGTGTAAATATCAATTTAGAAGCTCAGCAAATAGGTGCAAAGAGTTCGATTACTAAGCGGTTGTTTCGGTAAATATTAACCTGGCTGTTTGCATACAATTTAGTATGCATGGGTACTCTCGGGAGATGATTCGATTGAACGTCCAACGAGTGCTGTGTTTTGCTTATGGATTATTATGGTCATATTTTCGATGTGAAGAGTTTACAGCAGCGAATGATGGCACTAAGATGTTTTAATAAATAAATCCTATTTTCAATGTGACGAATTTCTTTCTATAGCTGTGACAGTCATTTTTTTTAAAACCAAATACATCATTCTAGCCAAGAAAAGACAAATTGTTTAGTATAGATGATCCACGCTGAACTGTCCCACCAAACTCAATGACAGGGGGGAACTACCATCGTTCAACTATACGGTTTCCAACATGGCAAAAATCGGAACCAGCGATCCGGTATTGACGGTGGCGCCCCACTGTCAATGTCATGGATTGGACAGTTCAGTATTTTGGAACATAATCGTGTTGTTAGTTGCTCGGAAATCAATAAATAGACAATAATTGACTTTGTGAACAAATTGCGCATTCATACTCGTAGGTATCACAATCAAAATAAATTAAAAAATGATATAAGTATGTAGATGTAGGTACCTAATGTTACAAAAACATTTTTATGGAATCTTTGTATTAGAGTATCTACTTTTGCATTATTTATCCGACTCCAGTGTAATTACATTTAAAATCATAATATAATAAGAGGTTCTGTGCCGAACTGTACTTGAATAATTCAGTATTTAAATTAATATTAATACAGAAGGAAAATGAACTGAGTGGAAAATAGAAGGAAAAGATTATTTATGAAAATATACATTAAATGAATCGAGATATTATGCATAAACCTCATTTTGTCCAACTTGAAAGAGTAGCGTGAGACGTCCACCCATAAGTTGATCCGACGACCTCATAAAGGTAGCAGGAAGGCGCTGGATGCAGGCCGCTGCTAACCGGGCGATCGCGATGTGGTAATCATTGGGTGCCTAAATGATGATGATGATGATAATATCTAATTTGAAATCGGTAAGTGGGTGGTAAACTAGTTGTTACTTGATAGTAAGATCGATAAAGAAATATTTATACATAGTAGGTACTTATCTTACTTTATGCAATAATCCGATGTAATAATAGTATGATGTAATGTAATATTGGTCTGTGATGATGAAATGGAATTAATTAAGTTTTAAGCACTTTTAGTTATAGTAATTCCATGTATGCGTGTTTGTCTTGTTGGTTGTCCTAATAAATAAAATAAAAATAATTATTAAACATACTCGTACTTCTTTCTCTTATTAAATCTGTAGGTGCATTATAAAAAAAGATAGACATAACATTTGTTACTTTATAAATGACAAATATGGGAAAAAGTGAAGTGTTATTACATAAGTAATTTCAAAACCTTACATTGCTTTTTCCTATTATTTAGTAAAGCAGACCTTTCTAGTAGTATAGTCGCTTAAATAATTACTGAAGCATTAAATTTTAAATTCAAATTCGGACGTTCGCTAAAAATGACTTCATTGCGAATGCTCATGAATAACAAAACGAATTGCAGACGTCTGAATAAAGATGTTTTCAGCTGTAATAATGTTTTCGTGAATAGGAAACTCGATAATATGTTGTAATATTTTTATTGATCAAGTCAATTTGTCGTGTTTTGAATTTAAATTCGATGTAATATTTTTTTAAGCCCCGTTTAAATAAGGTGTATTTTAAACCCTTGTCAGCTTTCTGGAATAACAGTAGTGTAACATTTTTCAATAAAAATTTTGGATCTATTAAATTGAAGTGTGTTTTTAATGAATGTATTTTTTATTTTTATTTATTGTTTTATTTTAGAAAAATATCCCGAAGAGTGTAAGGTGCTATTTATCTCAATAAAAACATTATTATTTTCTCAATTACCCAGCGTAAATTTTCAAGTTTCCCAAAATAACAAAAGCAGACGCCTAAAATATTCATAAGGATTCCCATTTTGTGGGAAATTTCCCACATCTCCCTGCTACTAATCGCACGAACTAATGCTGAATGTAAACAACGCTACGTGTAAACATTTACACTGGTCTTCAGCTGTCGCCTGTATTTATTGTTAGTAGTCACCAACACAATATACAGACATACAGAAACCCTGCCCTACATAGTTTTCAACGAATGAAAATTTTCAAAACAAACTGATGACCCACAAGGTGGACCGAAGACATCATAAAGGTAGGAAGAAGGCGCTGGACGCAGGCCGCTACCAATCGATCGACATTGACATAATAGGGGAGGCCTATGTTCAGCAGTGGACGTCCTATGGCTGAATTGATGATGATGATGATGATGAAACTGAAGATGGTTGAAACCAACGGATGTCCACTGCTGGACAAAGACTTTCCATAGTGACCGGTTCTATGCTGTCCGAATCCAGGCGCTTCCCGTGACCTTTACAAGATCATAGGTCCACCAAAAATGTTAATTACAGTAGTATGTGCGGTTTCGTAAAATCTGCAACGGGCGTAAAAGCTACCATTATGGTGGGTCATTTCTATGTAATAATATGAGTTAGTGTGGGCACTAAATATAACACTGTTTGCTGGAGGACATTGCCATAATATTAGCAACTACTAGTGCGGTAATTAAAATAGAGGTTAATGGAACTACTGTACGTATTTTATTTTTAAGTTCCATACGTAGGTATTGTTCGTAGTCACCGTAGCACGTAGCACTGAGCGTGTCCGTAGCAGAGAATAACACTGGGCTGTTTTGATTATGTTCGAACTGCTATTGAGACTGGTATTTGCATAGCGCTCCCATAAGACATCGACCTAGTATTCCACAAATGTTTTGGTTTCTGGATATTTCCTATAAAATCAACAATTCTTTACGTACATATTACAAAGTTTTTTCACATGAGGTGTCTTTAATTCATTTACAGCGAGCACAGACACTACGTGCCTTGCCTTTGTTGCCTTTAATTGTTTTTTTTTTATAATACCTACTTATTTTTCTGTAATTATTAAAATTTATGGGACTATGTTAAGTAGTAAGTACCTACCCAAAATGTTTTCTTTCTTTAGATTTTTCGAGTGAGCAAGTCACAATACTTAAACTATACAGTGTGTCCGGGCATGTAGTGATCAAACTTTAAGGGCGTAATCTATGGACAATTTTATCGGTGAAAATACTTTAAATTTGGGGCTTGACCCATTTCTCGCATATTTACAAGGATTTAAGTTTTTAATTTTAAGTTTTCACCTCTTCCTTCAAAAACAAGTGATAGCGTGGGTAGTTTAACATTAATAAGCAAAAAGCGTAGACTAATAAATTTACATTCGTTTTGTAGAATAGCTCAAATACTAATAATAAAATGCAAATAAAACATACCTTAACGACCTGGTTTTTCTTGTGTTGGGAAATAACTTATTTATTTATTTTATTGGGCTATCAACATATATAACTGAAAAAGATGTGAAAAAAATCGTGTTTATTTCTAATTAAATCCATTCTTACACCCTTAAAATGTATGAAACTTGTATCTGTTTTCTACTTCTACTAATAGATAATTTTATTGGCTATCGCATGATAAAAAAAATTTTGCTTATTAATGTTAAACTACCCACGCTATCACTTGTTTTTGAAGGAAGAGGTGAAAACTTAAAATTAAAAACTTAAATCCTTGTAAATATGCGAGAAATGGGTCAAGCCCCAAATTTAAAGTATTTTCACCGATAAAATTGTCCATAGATTACGCCCTTAAAGTTTGATCACTACATGCCCGGACACACTGTATAGATCGGAAAGTTTAACACTACCGTTATTACTTCACCTATAAAAGCTTCCACGTGTCTCCGATCCATAACCGGCGACAAAATAAAAATGCCTTCGTCCACAAAGACAATTAAAACTCCCAGTAAAACCGCTAACTAAAACTTTTAACGTTAATTTCAGCGGTAAACATTAACAGCGGTGTGCAATGTAAACAATGCAGGCAGAGGTAAACATACCAGTCGCCTTTTGCTTGTTTATTGTCCACTAGACTACACTGTAGTGTAGCACCGCTGAAGTGAGGTCGTAATTCGTAGCACTGGATGCGTTCGTAGCAAAATTTTACTAGGTGCTACAAAGTTTTCACGCTGTAGGACTTTGTTCTCTCTTTTTAACAAAAGTACACGTTTTAAAGTGAAAATTCTTCGAGTGGTTTGTCGATGCGATGTCCAAGTTGGGATGAGATTTCAACAAATACAAAAAGCAATTGTTTGTGTGTGATTGTTTTTACAAACAGGTCATTTTATTTAATAAAAAATGTTCACTTTTAAACTCCTTTAAAATAACTAGAGCTAAATAACATTGTTATCAAATTCAATTGAGGAAATAGTATTTTTAAATTTTAGTTTTTAAGTAACTTTAAGTATATGTAAATATAATTATAAAATTATTGTTTATTTGTTACCTATTTTTCAATTTGGTAGATAACTAAAAATGTTACTTATAATAATTGCGAATAAAATAAACCTTTATTCGGGAGAAGTTCTGCTTTTGAATGATTATTTATTTTATTAGTGTCTATTACCCAATTCTTGTCCAACATAATGATCTCCGAGATTATGGCTCAATTACTTATAGTCATTAATCATAAATACAAAAGATAAATGTATTGGATAATACGCAAACCAACACTAATGTAATTTTAATATTGAAATCTATTTGGATCAAAATTCCTTGAACATTAATTTCAATTTACAACTAAAGCTTTGTGTGCGACCTCAAGCAAACACCTATTGCACAAATAGTGCACGAATAAACTAACCACCCTAGATATACAGGGTGTTGGAGACATATTTGTAAAACTATCATAGTAAAAGAGCAAATTTCCCAAATTAAGTCTAAGAAAAGCCGTTTTACTTCAAACAAACGTTAAAGTTTAACTGTTATTAATAAGTGTTTCACAATTATTTTTTTTAATTATTCACGGTGACAAGCTTCTTTTTATCGAACGCAACACTTCTAGTATAGGATCCGATACGCAGTAATGTTTGTATTTTAAAATGGATTACTGGTTACCTAATACGGGGCAAAATTTTCTATAGGGTAATATTTTTTTGCAAGACTTTAATAAATAATTAGAATATGATTAATAATCATAAGATACCTACCAATATATTCAGTTTAATCTATCAAGTACAGATAATCATAATCTCATTTCCGAGAAAGTTACGATCATACAAAACGGTAATGAATATTCCCAGCAAGTTTCCAATTTATCCCTTACACCCTGTATAAAGCAGTCGCCTACGGTGTATTGTTTTCGCTTACTTAATGAATACAAATCGGTTTTTAGAATCCAACACCCTAAGCCGTATTGTTGGCGCGTTTCCACAAAAAAGAACAATACCTTTGTATCGTACTTGCAAGCGGATTTCCATGGAAATTTGTATTGAGTTACAAAAATTGCTGACGTGATTTCCTTTGACAGTATAATAATCGGTGCTTATTTATAATATTTCTGAGTTACAAAATTAGTTTGGAATTCCAGTAATTTTATGCACGATTCTTTATAGAATTGTTGGAAAAGACAAAAATTTTAAGAAATTATGATAATAGAACAAGCTTTGCTTATTTTGGAACCAGATGGCGCAATTTAAAATGTACAAGGATATTTATTTAATACTAGCGGCCGCCCGCGACATCGTACGCGTGGATCCCGTTTTACCACCTTAGGGATTGAATTTTGTAAAATCCCATCTTAGTGAGCACCTACTTTCTAAAAGTAACCCCCATGCGAAATTTTAGACTCCTATCACTTGTAGTTTCTGAAATTTCGTGATGAGTGAGTGTGTCAGTCAATGAGTGACCTTTTGGATAGATAGGTTTCTACAAGAACATTTTTTATTTGCAACTTTTTCAAAGGCACTAATTACCGTGTTAATACCGTGGGGAGGCTTTTATCCAACAGTGAACGGAATTTGTTTGAAACATCGAATTTCTTAAATACCTCCAAGATTATCTTGACTCATTCTCCTTATAATTTACTTGTCTCCTAAATATAGATCGTCACTTAGACATCTGCAAGACAATGGGAAACTAATGATTAGTGAGATAAATGGCTCCCTCTGAATAGTGTGTCCGACATAGCCTAGCTAGATCAGCCATGTTTAACACCAAAACTAGCGAATTTGTCAAAAACGACACATGAATGATTGAATATTTATAAGAATGGCTATGTCACTGAATGGAGTATTAAATAAATAACATAATACTAAATTATTAACATTATTATTAAATAAATAACATAGGGGAGAGTTCGGTATATTGTACCGCCGGGTAAATTGTACCACCCTCATATTGCGTAAAGTATTTATTGAATGTCTGTAATTGCAACACTCAGCGATACACAACTAAATTCAATTAATATCGGCCATGTGGTTATTGCCGTGACAACGAACACGTGTGTTTTATTTTGAAAAGTATTTTTTCATTGTTTTCAAGTAACTTTTGACAATGCATGTTTAGTTTGTAATTTTGTTAAATTTAATCACAGGATGTTTCTAATATGTTATTTAGAAGCGTAAATTAGTGTGGATTACAATTATTTGAAACATTTTTCGGTATTTATTAGCTATATTTTTTAGCGATTTTTTAAAAGCACTATCACCTAGTCGGCTAAATTGTACCACATCAAGTTGTATGGAACTTTACCAAAGGATTTTGAAATTTTTTTTAGTAAATCATATTTTGAAGTTATAATAGCGTAGTTATGTTTGACTAATAATAAATGAAAGCAAAAGACTGGCAAAGTAGATTAGATACAAGTGTGCGTTACGATAATTGGAATTACAAAACTTTTACTCAAAATCGTGATAACGTGTAAAACAATATCAATTGTCTATGTTATTAAGTACTGTTCCTTTTCGTTACCTAATTTGTTAAGAATGTATCGTATAATATTTTGCCATAGTTTTTTTATAGGCTTGAAATTTATTGAAATCCAATTTAGTAACCCTGTGGTACAAATTATCGAACCGGTTGGCTAAATTGGACCGAAGCTCTTAACTCGTATTTAGTTGATTTGTGCTAAATATACAACAATTGTGTTGATTAATACCTACGAAATAGTAAGTTGAATAATTTATCTTTAATTATATACCATGAACATTAGCAAAAACAAAAGAAAACTATGTGTAAAATGGGATTGAAAAAAACTGGTCCAAATTAGCGGACTCTCCCTTAATACATAATAATCTGTCGGGCTATGTCAGCGGCTTTAGTTAGTTCGTGTACGAATGTTCTAATTTTGATTCGGTCTCATAAAGAAACACCAAGCATAGCATTATCTTGCTTCGCTAAGCAAGTGACCGGCAAGGCCTGGTCTCAGTGCTATATGTATGTAATCAGTGGCATTATCATCATCATTTCACCCATAGGACATCCACTACCTACTGTATATTGGCCTCCCCAAAGATTTCCATAATGACCAGTTGGTAGCAGCCTGCTTCTAGCGCCTTCCAGCTATCTTTATGAGGTCATCGGTCCACCTCGTCCACCAAGTGGACGTCCTGCGCTTTCCGTTACGCACACTTCATTACATAAATTAACTCAAAAATTTTCAAAAAGTGTACAGGCTGTTCTCTTTGAATTATCATAGCTATTGAATACAGCCTTCTGGTACATAATCCGCGCATTGTGAAGAAATGGCGCTGACGTCATAGTTGCATGAGCTTGAGTAATTGTACAGCATTGTAGTCGTTATAGAAATGTAGCCTCTAATATAGCAGCAATTATTATTTGCGAATCTATTGTTGAAAGTTGGGTGACATTCATGTGACCCACAACGAAGGTAGGTAGGTACTAAAGGTTCATACTAAAATAATTTCATCGTTAGCATCAATTATATTTAAGCAAGCACACAAACTTTCGTCAATCACAGATATGAAATTCAATATTTAATTTTCGTACATTAGCTTTGGGATTTATTTCTCGCTAGGGTAAAGTTTTATTTAATTTAAAGCAATCAAACTACTTAGGGACCTACTTTTAAATAAATATCATAATAATCAAGCAAGTTTACGCCTGTATTCACAAACGATGCTTGCTTATGTGAAGCAGCAAATCGAACGCACAGCGTTGAATAGAGCTCTGTGATTGGTTCTTGTGTCACCCTGTGCGTCCACGCGCACTGTGAGACCTCATAGTAATGTTTGTGAATACGGGCGTTATTGTACTTTGACAATGTAATGTGCTTAGTGCGGTTTGCGTGTGTAATACCTACTACGCACTAAAAGAGGCGTAGATTTTTTAAATGTAACACCGTGCACACTTAAAACCTCACACCTTTTTTAAGCTGGCACACTATCCAGAATTTGAGCGAAAAATCTACTCCTATTGTTGATCACCTATCTTTTAAACTTTTTATCTCGACCATACAAATCCGTATCACTATAATAATCAAGGCGAAAATACCTAAAAATATGCCTAGGAAACAAAAAGAAATATACTTTTGTCACGCTTATTAAATTCCCCAAACCAACTCCAAAGACACATAACATCCTAAAACCTAATAAACAATCTTCAAAAGTTACGAAAGCGTTTGTATACTTTGATGAACACACACGCAAGCGTCCCGCATACTCAACTTTGAGTGCACACCACTTAAATTAATTTGCAACTTAGTCTCAAGTTGGAGAAAAGCTTTATGTTTCAAACGGTAAGCGAACATAACTTTAGATTTGTGAGTAGAGAATGAGTTGTTCGACGAGCCAATTCTAAACGAACTGCATATAACTGAACGGACTTGGAATTTTATACTTTACATTGTACATGACATAGGGGCCGGAGCGGCCGACTCGAGATCCGAGGAAAGCGGTTTCGAATCCCACCGTCGCTCGACTATTTTGGTGAGCCCACTCGTAACACAAGTATTGCACAATTAGTGCAATTTGCAATACTTGTGTTACGAGTGGTATTATAAATACAATTGCTAACAATCTTTAAAAAAAAAAATATTGGACCAAATTATTTTCATCGACATTTTAAAAAGACCCGTCCTATTTTATCGCAAGGAAGATAAAGTTTAAAAAAAACGGTTTAGTTAGGTATCCTTAACCCTTCAAGTACCAGAAAGACACAAGAGAAATCAATTGTTGTCAATTTACCGTGGTTTCATTCACAAGGTTCCACGACTTAAAAGATAGCCGTCATAATAGCAACCTTTTGGTCTGTAAAAAAGAAACCTGCCTGAATTGTTATTACCTAAAAAAATTAAAAAAATCTAAATTAATTTATTGGAAACAAGAAAATTTGTACATGAAAAAGCGTGTACGATAATAGCCGCAATAGTTCCAGAAAACTGGTGCGACTACTAACACCCACTTCCGTAAAAATGTTCCATAAACATACTACTTTAGGCGCGCTGTATGTATGAGTGTGGTGTGTGTGTATTTGTGGTGTGTGTATGTGTGTGGTGTGTTTATGTGTAAGGTGTGTGTATAATGAAATGAATTAAGCAGCATTTCTTAGACAAGTGGAAAGACCTTGTTTTATACTATGGTAGAGATTATAATAAACGCGAACACGTCTGGTAACACACTTTTACTATGTCCTGTCTTTTATAACCGCCTCTGTGGTCTAGTGGTAAGACCACCTGCTTCAGACGAAGAGGTCCCGGGTTCGATTCCCAGTGGGGGCAGATTTTGTTCGGTTTGGTTGGTAGGGCTTGTTCTAAGTCCGCCTGGCTAGCTACCACCATCTTGCTTAAGTCTGTCGCCATAACAACAATGTTAACAGCATTATTGTGTTCCGGCAGATAGAGGTAAGATATCTAAGTTCCTCCGTGGTTGAGGATTCCGGGTGAAGCTCGCTTCCACCTTCGGCCTGATCGTCACTTACGATCAGGTGAGATACTGGCCCAGAGCTTCTTCATTGTGGATAAAAAAAATGTCTTAATACTACAATTTCACACGTTACAAAATGAAATACCAATTCCTACCTTTTTAATGAAACTCACTTCCCAATCACGTGTCCATAATTGATCTCCGCTGTAGATCAAGTACAAAAATTAAATTAATTGCCTTTCACGTTTGCCCCTCGAATAAATCGCCGGCAAAATAATGTAATTGATAGTATTAATCAGATCTTCCTTAATGAATTGATGTCCTCATTGAATTGGGAAAAACGAAACAAAATTTGCTGCCCGGTGAAATTTCGTATAGATTTATGGGTTTCTTGTTTTTATTTGGGAATGTAATTACAATCGGAAAATGGATTTTATGGAATTGCCTGTTTGGAAATGTTTTAAATACCTTTTGATAAATTAGGAGTTTATTTTTTATTTATAATATTACTCGACGTTATATTTCATTTTTAGCACTAACGAAAAAAATTTCGCCTATAGAACTAACTAATTATTGACGTCAAAGCTACTTTAATTAAATCTTATTGTACAGTTCATACTAAGGACTAGAATTGCGTTCTTTTAAGGAATTTGCGTTCTGGAATTACTGGACAAGCGGTATAATTAGCGTTTTCTTTTTCAAAGATTCTCACTGAACAAATTTAAATTGTATGTTTATTTAGACAATAAAGTTCATCATCTTTACTGGTTTGGTTTCAGTGGTGAAAAGTTTGGTGGGATGAGTCCCGGTTACCAATAAGTGTGTCCCATCCTATCCCAATACCAGTATTAACTTTTTATATTCAGTTTCTGTAGCCCAAACAATTGGTGTTGCAGCGGTGGGAACGAGAGATGGGAAAAGTCCCGTTCTTTCTGTAGCCCACATGATAAAAAAATGTTTTTAAATATTATATCTGTATTACTGGTATTACTGATAATTTGCCTACTATTTCCCCATTTTTTTCAGGTCCAGACCAATCTCGTTTTGAGTCTAATGAGTCACGTGCCCAGGCCATGAATCTCTGCTGCAATCTCAGGCAATCCTCACGAACCGCGACGTGGGCAGAGATTGTGATTCTACACTCATTCATCATAACAAAACGGCGCTAGACAAATGAGCAGCGCGAGGTGTGGCGAAAAAATGGAAGGAACTTACGAAAAAAATTTACTATTTTAGTTAAAAAATAACGTAAATGGAAGGATACGAAAATATGAACTTTTGGATTAAAACATGTTGTGGACAGTAATATTAGTATTGGTAATTAGGTAATATTATAAGATATTGGTAATTATTTTAATCATTACAGAGCTACGACTAAATGACTAATTTAGTTATTGTTTAACATTTTTGAAAGCATAAGTAAAAAATAAACACATCGTTTATTTAGTAACAAAAAAAAAACAATTTTTGGTGATACCGTTTCAGCACTTCAGTGCTACATTATTTCATTCAAAATGGTCATTCATTTAAAATGAAATGTTTTAATTCCCATTACTTATAATTTCAATTACCAACTATATCCTGTGGTTATTAAAACAAATAATATTTTGCATTAAAAATTCGTTAAAACAGATCCAGGGCTTAATGAAAAATATGGAAATTAAAATAAAATATCTCTCCTCTACATAAAACGGGTTTTTCCAGATTTATTTGATCCAATATTCTACGAAATCCCAATAATCCTTTTATGCAAATATTTTACTGAAAACTCATTAACTATGCAGAAAAGAAAACGTTTATTAAAAAGCCGTGGTTATTGTAAATGTTTATAAATACAAAAATACTTTTTAGCTCCTCTGCAACTTATTTCCAGGATCTCTCTATACATTGACCTAGAATAAAAACCCAACCAGTGAAAGCAACGTTGTCCTCAAATGGAAAAACAAAATGTTACAGATCGCAATCATAAAATAAAATTGCAACGGTCGAACGACATCGGGGAGAGAATAGATGGAGGGTGGGTGTGGCAACTGTAGCGATCGCAGGTAATTTTGTGCCATTACTGAAATTACTGAATCGCGTTTGCATCGCGACAGTATCGCGTTTGCATCACGACTGAATCGTGTTTATGTGAACAAGGGCACACAGCTAGCGACCGCATTGCAACTGTATAGATGTGAACGTGCGACAGAATCGCTACTGCATCTCTACAAATAGTTAGTTGCCGTGGGCGAGAGGCCCAAAGTATAAGCTTTATTTATTATGGAGTTCCTAGACTTTCCTCCAGTGCAAAGCAGATGACAAAGGAAGATCTAAAACAAAGATATTTATACCACGGTCAGAAGTTATTTACCTACTATGTAACTATAGTATGGCAGGTCTTAACTACGAGTAACTGGAAATAAATTCAATCATGAATATTGAGGTTTCCACATGAACAAAGTGGCGGGCACTGATGATAATTGAAAATAAGTAAAATTGGGTTTTGCTCGTTCGATTTCAATTAGCAATATTAAAACCGAGATCGTATTGGAAGAAATTCTGAGAATCATCTGTAATTAATGAAATGTATTACTATCTTTAGTCATGTGTTTTTAGAACAGGACTACCCCCACTCTTCCAATGGATGTGGGAAGCAGCGACTAACGCCCGTGTTCACAAACATTACTATGAGGTCTCACAGTGCGCATGGATGCACAGGGTGACACACGAACTGCCTAGCTCGCTATTGGATTGAAAGAGGCTGACAAAGGTGACTGAGTTTCTTCCGCTACTTCTTCTCAGCACCAGCCCATATGTTGTCCCGAAGTGGTGGTAGGGCAAGTTATATTTGGGACGTGTATAAGTGCACTGGAAAGGGCCGATGTACTGAATAAACTATCTGAATTTGAACCAATCACAGAGCTCTATACATGCGTTCGATTTGCAGCTTCACTTAAGCAAGCATAGTTTGAGAATACGGGCGTAAGGCAAAAATATGAACATCTGGCCTCCTAAATCCGTCTAGCCAACGCGGGAGGTGTAGGCCAATCCTTCATTTACTTCTTGTAGGAGATATTTATTTTATTTATATGATGGCTACATTTCTTTACCATGTTGCAAAGCTAGAAAAAATAATGTAATTGTAATTGAAAAAAAAAATATGGCTTTAATAATAGTAGGTATTTTCAGGCCTGTTTAAGGCTGCTTTTCTGCCCCAACGGCCATCGTCTCTACGAGCTATGTGCCCCGCCCACTGCCACTTGATTTTAGCAATTCTGCGAGTTAGCTCGATCGGGTTGTATTTACATTAGCTTTCTCAAACACATTAGCAAATATTACACATTGGCTGGAACTACATAACTTAGAAATTAATCTTAAAAAAAACAAAAGTAATACAATTCCGACCATATACAAAAGCCCCTTTAGACATCAATATAACACTTGGAAAAAATGTACAATTAGAATCAGTAGAAACTTTTAATTTACTAGGACTACACATAGACACAAACATTAACTGGAAAACGCACATAGATCAAATAAGAACCAAAATATCAAAATTTACATACGCCCTATTTGAAATAAAACACAGCACAAACACAGAAACAGCACTAACAGCGTATTACGCCTATGCATGCTCCTGGCTTAAATATGGAATAATGCTATGGGGCAACAGCGTTAATGCCAATAACTTATTTCTATTGCAGAAAAAGTGTATAAGAATCATAGCCCAAATAGATAACACACAGAGTTGCAAACCTTATTTCATAAAATACAAAATAATGACCCTAACAGCAATATATATCCATGACCTATGCTCATTTGTTTATAGAAATACACATTTATTCAAAAAAATGCAAGACACACATAACGTTAATACTCGACACAAAGAAAAGCTATGCCTCCCATACTCCAGAATAAAAATGTTAAATACCAGCCCATATTACATGGCCATCAAGTTATTTAATAAACTACCACAAGAAATAAAAAATGAACAAAAGTACACAACATTCAATAAAAAGTTGAAACAATACTTAATAAATAAATGTTACTATAAATTAGATGAATATTTAAATAATAAATAAAATAATAATACAGGACTAATTTTGTGATAGTGTATTAACTAACGTAAACTGAATAACTTTTAATGGCGCTCTGGACTGTAAATAAATACTTAAAATATAATATTATACTTACCTACAAAATAAATAATTATATAGCATGCATGCAGCTCTCCAAAAAATTTGCAATACCTATACTAGGTTACTAAGTTTTAAGCACTGTATTTAGTTATAAGACCTTATGTACCTACACTTAGTGAGCAAATTAAATGAATATGAATATGAATATTGTAATTCTCAAAACTTGTAATCATTACCAATATATTTTACTTCTGCGTGGTAGTGTTTCAGAGCCTAATGGATTCAATTTCGTTTTGACATTTCACCAATGCAATAATAAATTAATAATATTAACGATCTTAGCCTTTTACCACGTGGGCGCAAGCCCAGCAAAATAAGGATGGATCGTAAATCATATTCATAGTACAACAAGAACACACAGCCCATCAGTGCTGTGGTGACGTCAGCAAGTAATATTTAAATTGAACGTATCTTCAACTAAACATTTAGCAGATAAGTAATAATAATCTATAGTAATATTATAAATGCGAAATTAACTCTGTCTGTCTGTCTTGCTTTCACGCCTAAACCACTGAACCGATTTTGATGAAATACGGCATATAGATAGAGACTAGCATAGAGACTTTAAAAAAAAAAGATAGTTTGAGTCCCGGGAAAGAACATAGGATAGTTTTTATCCCGGTTTTTGAAACAGGGACGCGCGCGTTAATTTTTTCTGTGACAGACAAAATTCCAAGCGGGCGAAGCCGCGGGCTTAAAGCTAGTTAACAATAAATTAATTTATCAATAGAATATTCCGATGATACTTTAAACAATTATAAAAGCAGACTTCATATCTTATGTTATGAAATGACCAATATATTTTGACACTTATGAGCTTATATGCAATTAAACGAGTAAATATCGCACAAAATTCTCAAAGGCCAATCCTCCATATGCCTCTAATAAATAAGAGATTCATGCTCCTGCAGTGAAGGTTAAATATCCGTAAAAGAGATGCCACACCGGCGTTGACATTGCGACGCGTCGCCGCAACATACATTCTGTTCAAAATGAGCTGTCTCATTCACTTCGCCTGTGTCTCGCCCGAACCCGTTTAACTCGCATGACTCGAGTTTTTTTAACGATTACGAATGATAATCGCAAGTCATCCTTTCGAATAACACGATTAATGGTGGATAGCACCGATTCTGAAAGTTCAGTCAACTTCAGCTTTCTTGTGGCTTGAGTGAAAATGCTATTTTTAATTCCAAATTTGCCTGCGGTGTGTATAAATTGAGTGGTTTACAAAAATATGTGTTTTCGCTGAATAACGATACGAAACAGGGTCGATCACCTGTACTTAATTCTGTGTCTTTAAAATCAACAGTAATAACTAGCTTAAATTCAATACGTACTAATTACGTGAACACTCTGTTTAGCCCTTTATATTCTCAGGAGCTATAAACGAAAATGCAGTGTGTAACAACTACCGCTTGACCAATACGAAAGCTTAATTCAAATAGATTTCAACAATTAATTTAACGAAATGAATTCCATGTTCTAAGGAGTAAGTAATAAAATATATTTCGCCGACAGAACAACGCTAGCTAATGGCTGACGCCGGGAAAAGCCGGCTGCTAGGAATTTATCAACAGGCGTCTGCTAGTGAGGGGGTGAAGTCGATGAATTCAAGTTTCTCACACTCGATAGGTACAGGATATCCATCATCTCAGCCATAGGACGTCCACTGCTGAACATAGGCCTCCAATGCTTTCCATGTTGCCCGGTTGGTAGTGGCCTGCATCCAGCGCCTTCCTGCTACCTTTATGATGTCGTCGGTCCACCTTGTGGGCGGACGTCGCACGCTGCGTTTTCCGGTACGTGGCCTCCATTCTAGAACCTTGCTGCCCCATCGGCCGTCAGTTCTGCGTACTATGTGCCCTGCCCATTGCCACTTCAGCTTGCTAATCCGTCGGGATATGTCAGCGACTTTAGTTCGTTTACGGATCTCCTCATTTCTGATTCGATCTCGTAAAGAAATTGTTGAATTCTGTCTAGCTTTTCTCAGATATTTTTTAATCATTTAATTTCTAAACTATTTTTTCATTATTGTTATAAAACCCACGATTGAGCAATTTATTTTCATAAAAGAAAATACAGAACAGCACAAAGGCATGATCGATTATACGCAGCTTTCCAAATGTAGTAAAAGCAATTGATTCTCGATTAGGCTTTTAATGTATGCATGAACATTATCTGTTTGTGTTGGCCTAAGTTTATTGGACGTCCATTTACATAATTATGTATTTAAAATCTATCAGTGCAAGCTAAATAAAACAGTGTCAAAAGCTTGTTTATTATCCATTATTTGATACCAGTCATCCTACATTAATATAAGCAGGACTAGTTTATACTTACTTAGTTATCTGTACTTTAATAATTAACATTATCATTCAATCGATATTCCTCAGAAGGTTTTTTCCCTTCCCTACGCTTAGACGTGGAAACGTATTTAAATTTTTGCATACACCCGATTTCGGATTCGGTTTAAAAACGTGAGGTAAAATATGAGATGTTTTCATTTGGTTTGGTTTAATATTATTTTATGTATCTTTGGGATTATTTATTATTATCTGTATCAATTTGAAACAGATTTCATTTCCCAGAAATAATCACACTTACCATAATAATTTACAGTTAATGGTTACTAAGGCACCAAACTAACGGCCGACAAAAAATTTGTAGTCTAATGTAACAACAATAATAGCATAAACATTTTATTTGCCTCACTTGGCCATCTCCATTAATGAACCTCCTATGACCGATGATGATACATAATACTACAGAAAAATTCTTATATTTTGTCCACTTGTATATTTCTCTCTGTTTGTATCTATGTCTTGCCTGCTTGTACACCTTTCTTGCAAATAAAAAGTTTTCTATTCTATTCTGTTCTATATTTTTCTTTGACCCAATTCTGAAAGCCTTACAATTAGCAATTGTGCATCATGTAATGTGCTTTTACCTTGAATTATGGGAGGTGTATTGTATTCATCGTCTAACAAGGTCTAGTGCAATGTAGCAAGTTTTTTTTCGACCTTAAGACGAGGATATAAGGTTAAAAACAAGGTGGGAAATATATTCCCACTTTCTTATAAAGGGTTAAGAAATCTTATACAAGATAGAACCTCGGAAACTACAAATACAGGCGCCTTAATGAGGGTCTGTGGTTGCAAGCTGACTTGTTGAGACGTCGATATTTTAGCGCGAGAAATGTAAATGCAAAGAAGATAATTTTAAAGAAGATAATTTCTGATAAGAATATAAAATCGAAGAAAATTCGCCCTCTAACATTGACTTAGTCCAGCATAATATAATAAAATTGACTTTGGTTTTTGGTTAAGGATCCGTTCAGCCTTTGTTAAATAGAAAATGGAACCTTCAGAATTTCATTCAATTTACTTTATAGATTTAAAATTTGATACTGTTCAAAGTATTATTAAAATGAACATGAATTTAATATCAAAATGATTGCCGGGAATGACTCGAGACCGGCGCACCGGGAAAACACAGCAAACCCTAACTGTATGCGCTGTCAAGATGACAGCTCGGACTAGGTTTTATTTGAACGTCCCGTCACAATTTCGTTAAAAAATAAGACAAGGCAAAGGGTAAAACCCATCGGGACCGATAAAGTTGTTGCAATGAGGGTTTTCGCGTATGAAAGATCCACTAGATGGCGGGACGTGGATGTGGGGTCTGACTGCTGCGTGATTGGCGGATTTTGACATATCTGTCAATGTCATATCAAAAATAACCAATCATGCAGCATTTGGACCTCGCGTCTACGTATTGCCATCTGGCGGATTTTTCAATCGCGAAAACCCTCATTCACAAAAGCGAGTGAGTATTACATGTATGGTGGCTCGCTACTGTTCGTTTTTCAAGTTTTGATAAACATTACACTAACGCTATGTGCATATACACGTAGGTACCCACACAAGTAAAGCTCACTCGCCTACGTGAGTTGCAAGAACTACATAAAATATTGTACAGAACCATGACAGTACAAATGACTCGCACTTTTCGGTTGACATTTTCAGTAATAGAGAAAGAATTTTAACCACGTTTTTGTAATGTTAATAAAACAGCCGACTCAATTTTCTTTTCTCAATACATGAGCAGAATATTGACAAAATCAAATGCCGCGTTTTAAGATTCTTTGGCCGATCACTGGTTAAACAATCGTTTGTATTGTTGGCTGGATATTCAAAGTCTAAGGCTGGGTTGCACCGTCTAACTTTAACGGTAACTATGACGATAACCGGTGCTTTTTGTATGGTATTTGACAGATTTTTGACGTTTGTCAAAGTTAAAGTAAGATGGTGCAACCCAGCCTAAGGGTCAGATTGGCAAAAACCTTTGACAGGGAATTTTTCAAATGTTTCCAAAATCAATATGATTAGTATTTTGTTCCTGGAAACTGAAGCTGATCATTCTTATTTCTTTTTTCACTTTTCATTGTGCAACATGTTTAGTTGTGGTAGTGTAGTATTATGGTGTTTTCGTAAAAATGTTTCTTTTTTATAGTGAACCTATCCAATATCATGGTTTACACTTTTTATGTGCTGCATTTAGAGGTCTAGGTCAAACGATTAATTTTTGCACAAATGATGCTTGCTTAAGTGAAGCAGCAAATCGACTGCACGGCGTTGAATAGAGCTTTGTAATTGGTTCGTGTGTGAAAACAGTGGTGCAAAAACGTATTTTTTTTCGTCGAAAAGGAGTAGATCCTAGTGATATAATACAACGTTTTAGCTGGGTTATAGCCAAATAATCTTCAGCTATAAGACGATAATATTATGATCATTTTTACTTCAATTTTTGCTACTTTTTGTAAAAGATCAAAGCTAGAATCCAAAAAGTGATATCTCGTAGCCCGTAGTCCCTGCTACGTGAGTACGTGCTACGAGCATTATCTCCGTAGCGCGTAGCACGTACTTATCCGGTCGTAGTAAAATCGAGGAACACGTAGCTTGAGTCAGATAAAATTTTGGTACCTACTTACGAAAATAGAATAGAGGACGTTTGTAAGATGAAAAGAAATTTACGCTCATATTCACAAACATTACTATGAGGTCTCACAGTGCGCGTGGACGCACAGGGTGACACACGAACAAATCACAGAGCTTTATTCAACGCTGTGGGTTCGATTTGCTGCTTAACTTATGCAAGCATCGTTTGTGAATACGGGCGTAAAGCGTTTTACTAAACCCAAACGAAATACGGTCGTTAATCGTCTGCTACAAATGCTGCACATCAAGCTAAAATTATAACCTTACTTACTTGCAATAGAGGCTATTTTGCGACAAAAATGTGCAGTAAAAATGTGCTGTGTATACCATGTTCCCACTTGTCGACTAATCGCGTGTCGCAAGAGAAATTGTGAAGCAAGACAAATCGGATTACGTAGAGCCTCCGTTTAAACTCAGATTTGGGAAAAATGAGATTTATTTATCACTGCTCCTTCATTTGGCTTGATATATTAATTCAAATGGATTGATGTGATGGAGGTGCGACGTAAGAGATTTCTTGTGTGTTTATTGGGAAGCCCGTTTTTGTATTGGCAGGTTTAGACGTTAACCAGTGTTTTAGTTATTTATTACGATCATTCATCATTTCAACCATAGGACGTCTACTGCTGAACATAGGCCTCCCCCAATGCTTTCCACGTTGACCGATTGGTAGCGGCCTGCGTCCAGCGCTTCCCTGCCACCTTTACGATGTCTTCGGTCCACTTTGTAGGTGGAAGTCTCACGCTGCGTTTTCCGGTACGCAGCCTCCACTCCAGAACCTTGCTGCCCCATCGGCCGTCAGTTCTGCGTACTATGTGCCCTGCCCATTGCCACTTCAGCTTGCTAATCCGTCGGGCGGATGTCGTCTACGTCATAACACATACCTGCATGCCTTTCAGCCCGATCCGTCCAATAGTTTGGGGTGTGCGTTCAGCGTTGATAGATCACTATGTCAGTCAGTCAGTCACCTTTGAGTTATATTATTTAGATTCGTGCGTTAACAAATTACGTGTAGGTACTTACGAGTAAGGTTAGTTCCAAAAAATGCGAAACCTAAGAGGATGTTTGCTATTCCTTCGAGCAGAAACTACTTAATGGGTTTAGAAAAAACTTTACAATGCAATACAGCTAATGCATGCACAAAGGTTTATTACTTACAATGTATAATTCGTTAGGCTACTTTTTATGGACTTTCAGGCAAAACTAGTTATAATATAAATGTTTAATAATAATTCTATATCTTGATGAAGGCTGAAATACACCTAAATAAATTCTTTGCAAAGGTCAGGAAACGAGGCGCGGTACGCCCGCCCTGGAAAGGTGCTAATGGGTAATTCCCGGAACGTTCTGTAGGCTGCGCGGTGGAAATCGAGTTAGAGCGCGTTCCCACTTGTCTGGACCGGTTTTTAATCGGGCGCCTCTCGAAGTTGCTCCGTTTCATGGGCTTCGGAGGACACCGTTGGGTTTGAATGGCTCACATAACCCACTGACCGTCCCCGTTAACCAGTAGGTATGCCACTTTATGCATCTCCTAATGGAAAAAAATGTTGGTCGCCATTTTAACTGTACATGAGGTAACTTACTGTACACAATAGAATGGCTCACATCCAGAAAAAATCGTCGCGTATCTCACCTCTCACTCGCCTATAAGTACAGTCGTCTCTCTTAGCCTATAATATGTATTGACGCAGTGGCCCACTATTTTCTATATTCGTTTTGTGTTGTTATTGTTTATAATTTGTGTTTACTGTGATCAAAAAGTCTATTCTATTATTTTTTTTAACATCCAGCTTCGACCAGGCGGATAACCAATTTGTATGAACAGAAGCGCCGACACCCGAATTAAGAACATGAGACACCATCACTAGTGGAAACGAGCTGGTACTGGGTTGACGCTCACGGTGAGTGGATTTTTAATGTGTCTCTGATTGAAAAATATTTGCAAAGAGCTTGTAATGTATTTAGGTTATCAGATAAATAAATTGGTTATGAATGGGCTGAAGAGAATTATTGATGGCTTAAATTAGAGATAAAGAATTTTAGTAGACACAAAGAATATCTGAAAAATTAAAATAGATATAGATTTACTTATTTGAAAGAGTTACCGCAGATTATTACACATTTTTATTCAAATCTAATTTTAATGCAGTAACTTCCTTAAGAAAATAATTTAACTGTGTTTACATAGGACGATTGCTCAGATTTCCGGATATTTTACTTCAACATGGATTAAGTCAAAAAAGTCAAGAGGTTTACAATAAAGTCTGTACATTCACAGAATACTGAATAGTAGGTATTGGTCGCGTAACATGAGTTGAGGCCATCAACACGAGCAAAGATTTGTATCTGTAACGATGTCAGCGCTGACGTTTTGCGTAGTCGGACTGACAAGTGCTTTCAGTGGGTCTAGTCAAAATGCCATCGCAAACCATTATGAAGTTTTCACTAATGTCAGTCGCCGCGTCACCAGTAATTCGATTCGATCGGAAAATGGCAGCCAAAATGCACATTGAACCACCAACGACGCAGCGATATAAAAGTTCATTCAAAATCGAATAAAAGTTAAAAAATGTCTATGACTTTGCGATTGTTTTTACTTTTTTTAGCTTTTTTTTTTTAATTTGTTTCTTCCTTCTTTCTGCTCTCTGTTTACGTCTATGCTTCGCCGTCAAACTAACTGTCAAAATGACATGGCGATACGGATTTGTCAAAACAGCCTTAAGGTGGGTTGCGCCATCTTAGTTTAACTTTGACAAACGTCTAAAATCTGTCAAACTCCATACAAAAAACACCGGTTAACGTCATAGTTACGGTCAAAGTTAGGTGGTGCAACTCACTCTATTGGTTTTCGATCGAATCGAAGCTTATCACCGGGGTTTTAGTAATCGCAATGAAAATGGCGGGTGTTGCGATTCGATTCGATTTTGATTGAGTCTTAAATGCATGTTGGCTAAGCCTTTGTATGGGAAATTTCAATCCAGTCTTTCGATTATCGATAGGTAGGGCTTTGCGATTCGATTTTTTGCCGTTTGACTAAGCCTTTTTTGTTATCGACCTCTTTTGCGATTTGTTTATTTGTTTGCGACTGGTTTGCGATGGGTTTGCGATTTTAAAGTGCGTTTTGACTAGACCCACGGAATTCTGTCTCGCTAGCAGACATTTAACAAGAGCGAGGTAGGTATTGTACTCGATATTTGAACTTCGATGTGTACCTAATTCACCACCTGGCAGTATTATACATTTCTGCTTTAAACCTCATTTTGTCCAACATGAAAACCCACTAATAAGGTGGACCGACGACCTCATAAAAGTAGCAGGAAGGCGCCGAATGCAGGTTACTACCAACCAGACGATGTGAAAATCCTTGGGGGAGGCCTATACATTTATACAGCACTGGACGTCTTGTGGCTAAAATAGGCTAGATGACAAAATTTACATTATTTGTCCGTCAGACAGATAATTAGAAAATATTAGATTCATATTTTTTATTTTCTTTCATAATTAAATAATAACAGTGCTACATCGAGTTGAAATGGCGCGATACGTCACACTTGAGTAGAATTTTTACTCAAAAGTGACGTCACGCGACATTTCAACTCAATATAATACTGTAATTATTGGATTATGGAAAAAAATAAAAAATATGAGTCTAATATTTTCTAATTATCTGTCTGACGGACTAAATAGAATTTCGATTTAATTACCCAGTCATCATCCCTATTATGATGATGATGTACCTAATGTTTGTTTGTTCGCCTCAACTTTCGTTGAGCGAACTATATCTACTGATTACTCAAAGCTTCGTCTATTTTATATCCACCCCAACAAAAACTCTTTAGATCTCTCAACTGATACTGGCAACATTTCTTTCCAACTTTGTTAGTTTTTTAACGTTTCCTACATTGTAGAAACGGACGCCATATTGAATTTACTGTCAAATTTACGAGCGCAAGGCGGGGTGGCATTTTCTTTCATTGCTACGTTTTTATTTGAATCAAGGTTTATTGCCTATACTTACGTTGAGACTCTTTACTCAATTTTGCTTAAGTATCGTTTGCTTTCATTCATCATTCATTCATCGTAATTGAAATTTGCCTAATTTATTTATTTTTTGGAAAATAAAAAGCAGTTTTTATTAATAGGGATGAGTTTACAAACCCATTATCAATACAACACCTTATTCATTGGAAATCGTCAGCGGGTTAACGCTATTAAATTAATACAATTATGTTTAAAATATCCTGCATTAAGCAAAATGATACTCGCATTTACAAATAACTCCATAAGTAGCATGGATTTTCGCTAAAAGTGTATTTACTTGGCGAATAATGCTTAGCAGTTTGCTTGGCAGTGTTTTCTTTACACAGAACAACGTATTATATTATGAGTTGCAATGGTATAAAGGTTATATCAGACTTGTCAACTCGGAATGGGATCAACACCTTTCGCGCACTGGCAACCACAAGGCGAGGCGTTTACGTTGCAGTGCGGAGTTGGTACGGTTACGACCCCTTTCCGGGTTATGTAACTGCTTGAAAAGTTTACCTTAAAACACAGGTATTCCGGTAAAATCGTCTAAAAATTCAATACCCAAGTGGCCCCTAAATTGTTCCTTTTTAACCTGGTAAGTTCAGATTAAAGGGATTACGTACCAGGAATACAGATGGTTGCAATCCGAGGGCCATAACGGAGGACCAAATTTCCCTCCCATAGGCGTCGTCCACTCTAAATCGAGGAATTATAACAAGTGGCCAACTCTGACTGGGAGCCAAGTGGGGACTCCATGCTTCTTGAGCATTGCAGGAATAAAATAAAAGTCAAAGTTTTATAATTAGAATGTAAACCTTAATACATCGGAACCATTTAAATAGAGCGAGAGAGCTCATTCGATTATTTCTAAACTGTACACGATATCGAAAATGTGGTTACTGATCCTGAAAATGATTCACTAGTTCTATTAAATGGTATTAATAATAGGTTACAGAATAAACTAGATATATCTGAAAATTCAATGTTTCCAGCTTCCACTATTAATTTTGGAACCAAATATCACCAATACAGTAAACTGCATAACTTCTAATTATCACCCGATTATGTTGCTACGCATAAAAGTTAAACGTTACGCCACAATAATGTAATAAGATTTTATTGCAAAAAATTGAAGATGTTGTGAAAACTTTTGCCACAAAATAAGTCCAGAAACTATAATCTATATAATATAATCTCAATATAAGACGTTTTATTTTTAAACTACAGAACGTCTTGTCTAAATAAGATATTTGTGTCAGCTACAAGTTTTATGTTTTTTGTATAGCATGGTCACCCCACCTTGGAGGGATTAAAGAAAAAACTTTTTAAAAGCGCGTTCATCTATTCATTTGAGGAAAGTTTAAGCTTTGACTCAAAAAAAGGGAACACGGAAAATATACGTAAAGGTATATTTTCCGTGTTGGGTGGGACTAAAAACAGAGCTAACCATTCAAAAATCTTTGTAGTTAGTTACATTTGTTCTAAAAATATAACATGGTCGCTTTTTATTTAACCAATAGGTAGATAATAAAGTAGCTTTTGGGCACGATTTCCCCCGTGTAAAAAAAATGTGTGAAACTGACAAGTTGTAATTTGGACCATTTTATAAATGACTAGCGGCCGCCCGCGACTTCAGTGAACACCTACGTTCTAAAAGGAACCCTCGTGCAAAATTTGAGACTCCTAGCACTTGTAGTTTCTAAGATTTCGTGATGAGTGAGTCAGTCAATCAGTGACCTTTCGCTTTTATAAATACAAATTATAGCCTATACTAGCGGCCGCCCGCGACTTCGTACGCGTGGATCCCGTTTTACCCCCTTCATCTATCTTACGCGGTTTAGATTTTTTCATACAAATGTTTTTTCCCGCTAACTCCCGTTCCCGTGGGAATTTTGCAATATCCTGTTGTAACTAAGCTTTAAGTTTACTAAGGTACCTGCATGCCAAATTTCAAGCGTCTAACTTAAGCGGTTTAGATTTTTCATACAATAGGATTTTCCCGCTAATTCCCGTTCTAGTGAGAATTCCTAAGTATACTGCCCAAGAGTATGAAGAATAATTGTACCAAGTTTCGTTAAAATCCGTCGAGTAGTTTTTGTTTCTATAAGGAACATACAGACAGACAGACAGACAAAAATTTACCGATTGCATTTTTGGCATCAGTATCGATCATTAATCACCCCCTGATAGTTATTTTGAAAATATATTTCATGTACAGAATTGACCTCTCTACAGATTTATTATAAGTATAGATTATATTTTTTCGATGTATAAAATACTGTAAAGTTTCATGAAAATCCAGTTAATACTTGTTGCGTGAAATAGTCACAATTAATATTCATCCATCCTTACAAATTATCTCATTTATTATAATACTTATTAGTAGGACTAATTAATTATGTTTGACGGTACTAGATTAGCTAACTCACTTTATCAAGAGTTAAGAGACTCAGCTTATGCATTAATTAAAAGTTAGTTTCTAATTTTACTGGTAGAAAAAAGCAGTAACGTACCGACATAAAGTAGGTCAAATCAGTAGACACAATGTAGTAACTTAAAGATAACCTACTTAATGGCTTTTTAGAGACTTCAAATAATTTGTTGACGGAGGAAAATAACAAGTATTGATTGTTAACTAATATACTGCTAATAATATAGATTTTAAAGGACGTATCACACTTATCAACAAGGAAAGGAATCGTAACCGTATCAACTCTAGACAGTCCGCACCGTTAGTAGGCCGCTACCAACCGTTCATTGTGGAAATCATTGGGGGAGGCCTATGTTCAGCAGTGGACGTCCTATGGCTGAAATGATGAGGATAATCGATGATACGCCATCGGACAATCTAAATATACTTAACCTTCACTTTCAAGAGTCTACATATTGAATAGTTTACTGAATCATCATCATCATCATCTTCATTTCAGCCATAGGGCTTCCACTGCTGAACATAGGCCTTCCCCAATGCTTTCCATGTTGATCGATTGGTAGCGGCCTGCGTCCAACGCTTCCCTGCTACCTTTATGATGGACCGAACGCAAAACTTATAATTGGCGGTTTGGGTTTTTATTGGCGGTCTAGCTGTAGATCCTGGATACACAGGAGTTGCAGCGGTGGGAACGAGAGGTGAGAATAGTCCCGTTTTAAGAGTCTACTGTCTCTATCCAGTACTTTAGGCAATAAATAACCTGAGCTAGCTAATAAAGCAACTGTAGGCCATGAAGGTGGATTTATTGATATAATTCGGCCATTATTGGCACCTGGCTCGCCAGATTTATTTGACAAACGGTTCGATGAACGTTGTTGAGGTTATTAGTTTAGTGAGCTTAAACTGTCGCGGAAGGTCTCAGGTTCAGCTTCCGTCAAGGTCAGTGTTAATGGTTCGTGTATTAACAGAATTTGCTAAAGTAAAACTAGAGTGTGAATGTCTGGGTTTCACTTGTTTTCTATGCCAACAATTTTTAAGAGTGGATAAAGCTTCATATTTAAATAATTAATCGTCAATGTCACTGTAAAGTTTTTATCTTGCTGAAGGAATTACACACCTACTCATATTATGAATTTTCAGTTACTTTACTTGAGATAGGTAGTTTAATAACTAATAAAAATTTGAATCCTCAATTTCGCTCTTTTTAAAATTAATTATTATGACATAAAGAAAACTTAGTATATTCTTTAGGTCTCATCTAGCAACTTTGCATCATCAAAAGCTAAGGATTTAAAACGTAAGAAAACAGACGAGTTACTTTCGCACTTATGAGATAATAAAAGTTGATAAGCTATATTCAACTTCAACTATAATATTAATAAAAGATAAAATCATCCCCTAATTTTACCTGCCTGGGGTAAAATCTAAGGAAGATCATCCCAAATTCCATTTTTACATGGAATTTTCTTTGAAGATAAGTTGTAAGATTTAAATCCCAGTTCAGATTACGTGACAATACGACAGAAATGAGCAGGCAGCATTATGTGCAGGGTCACCACATTCGAGAAAAAAACATTATTTCAGGTTTTATTCATTAACAGAAAAAAAAGAAAATAAAACTTAAATATAAAAAAAATCTAACACTTGAGAATAAAGGGATTCCATGAGGGTGAGTGGCAACGACGCTTCATGCCAGCATTTTCTCGCCTTGGCGAAAGAAGTGCTGGCATAATAATATTATTTCTGAAAAGAAAAATATTTTTTCTGTCGTTTTAAAAAGTTTTTTGATCCCACTCGTAAGTTAACTTTGCATTCATTTATTATTTTGAATAGGTAAAAAGAAAAACAATATTTCCCAAAAAGTTTAACTTAGGTTTATTTATTGTAAGCAGCATAAAAATACAAACTAAACTGTTCCGTGTCCTATCCGTTGTTCCACACAGTTTATCGTTATATCAAACAGTAATATCCACTCTAAACCGGCTCGATCCGGTATGTGCCAGCCCTACTCTCTCAAGTAGCGCTAAAGCCCTAATGAGAGAAGTAAGCATATTGTACTCAGTACTCACACATTTGGAAGGAAAAGCGAGCACGTACTTTGACAGCTTTTTAGCGAACTCGCGTTTTAAATAACTTTGTAACAATGATGCGCTTTTGTTTTTTTTTGGGTTTAATTAGTTCAAAAGTTTACAAAATTTAAAGAAATACGAGTGGATTATTGGTTTGAAATGGTTTTTCTTATGTTTTATACGAATAGGTATTAGAATAGAGTGATGGTTTAAATTTGGGCGTTTGTGTGTGAAAATAGTTGCATTTTTATGCAACCAATGGAAATAAGGAATAATTCGCTAAAAAACTAATAACTGCCTACTGATTGCTCGATGGCCGGACGGCAACCTTGTGGAACTACTTAATACCTACTAGTGGGAATGGTAACAAATGAGGTCACTACTCTAATGTCTTTTTGGAATGCTGTAGCTCATTTGGAATCACTGAGCTAGAGTTTAAAAATAGAGTATTTTTTCTATTCAGAAAATCAATTTACAGTTATCTAGTTTATTTTCTTAAAATGTACCATAATAGGTAAGGATGAAGGAAAAGTTACTATTCACCTGCACAAGTACTGAAACAGATTTTCTCCGAGAACGTTCTGAAAATACGTTTAGAGAAACATAAAGTTAACATTAATGATGTTATGAGTGCGAAGTTATGAGGAGAGCGTGAAATGCGAACGTTCTTGGAATTTAAATAAGATGAATCTAGTTTATTTATGAAGTAAGTAAATAAAGAATCTAGGTAAATTTCAAAGGACGAGATTTATTTTTGAATAAGTACTTTTCTTAAAACTGCACTGGCCTGCAAAAATAACGCCCGGATTCAAAAACGATGCTTGCTTAAGTGAAGCACAAAATCGGATGCACAACGTTGAATAGAGCTCTGTGATTGGTTCGTATGTCACCCTGTGCGTCCACGCGCACTATGAGACCTCATAGTAATGTTTGTGAATACGGGCGTCAGGGTATTTTGTAGGTTACGATAATCTAATGAATATATCGGCGTAATCAATTCACCTTTTACCTGGCTAGATTAAGACTGATCGGTGCTAAAAGCCTGTGCCCGATTCTTTGTGGCTGAAACGCCTAAATTATCTATAAATTAACGTGGAATTTAGGTTATTTTGTAATTAATTAGTTTGTTAAATGCCATTTGAAGTTTGATTAATATTAATAGGTTTTAGAAAAAATACGGTTTTAGATGAATTTGACCTGAAAGTTTTGCAAAATATGAAAAATCTATAGTTACGTTAGGCTGAGTAGCACCGTGTAATTTTAACCGTAACTATAACGATAACCGGTGTTTTTTGTATGGAGTTCGACAGATTTTTGACGATTAAAGTAAGATGGTTAGCCTTAGAGAGTAAATAAACTAATAAATTAAAACAAATAAATTCATTCATAAGTACGCAACGGACGAGAGCACATCAAGCCAAAAAATGTGGCATCTTATGTCGATGAAATAAAGGCTATTATGCGACAAAATTTATAAAGTCTGATTATGCTGTCGCTGTACAATTAGGTTGACATTTAAAAAGTCGTTACATCGTAGGTCTGTTAAAAAATAAGTTCAAAGCCACACAGACGTTTTAACACCCCCCTATTTTGTCCAAGCCATCATATTGTTTATGGCACCCATAAAGCCTTGCCATGGCTATCTCGCAAGCCATAAAACAACACGACATGCGACTGTTATGAATATTTTCCCAGAAAATAATAAACGACGACACGCAGTACCACTATGTGTTGGGTTTAATATACACAAGCAATAAAGGTCGATTCACACTTTGCAGTAAAGCCACAGTTCCGTCAACGTGTTAGAGCCAAAGCATACGATGCGTTGCCGCGCGGCGGTGCGACACCGGAGCGGTGTCACTGCGCCATCTTACATAGAAATATCTGTGGCGGGCACACGAGCGGTGCTGCGTCGCGCGATACGCGAAATCTTTGCGATGCGGCGTCGCAACGCATCGTGTGCAATTAAGTATCAAGTTACTGAGTTGCGTCATTGATTCATTTCACATGTCAGTATTCAGTTCTCGGAGCTTCAGAGTTCAGTGATACATCCGTGAGGCTACGGTCTCCTATCAGAAAGAAAGAAAGAAAGAAAGAAAGAAAGAAAGAAAATAATTTTATTTAGTCCAAACATTAGACGAGACGGTCGTTATACGCGGCGTACGACGTCAGCATCAAACGTTCTTATCGACGTCCTTAATCCCACGTCAACGTCTGATGGAATTCATAAGTACTTAGGTGTCAACGCTGACATTGAAAGCATTCACTGACAAATGGAAATGCGTTCATAAAGAATGTTTAGAATTTTTCGCAATGTACAGTCACGGAATGAAAAGGTTCGTCAGTTTTCAAATTGATTCCTTCAACGAATCGCGAGCACATATTACCTTTTGAAACTATGTTACAGAATAATCTCGAGTTAGAGAAAATAATCTTTAACTGTTCGTCAGTAAAGTTCAAAATTATTCAGATCAAAGTTGTTTGACGATTTATCTTGTCAAGATTATTATGATTGATAAACTAAAACCTTCTTGTTGGTTCAGCCTGCCATTATTATTTCTATTAAATAAAAAAAAACTACATTTTGTAACATTGCATGGGATAGAAAATTAAACAAGCAAAACCTTATTCGTCAGCAAACGTCATATTTATTTAAATGTTAGCAGCACTGTTTCTTGCACTGGTATGTTGGCAGGTTTGACTCTTACAATACCTAGTGCAAGCGAAAACCGACACTAAGGTGACGAACCTTTTCATTCTGCGACTGTACCAGTACTGTGACTTCACGGATATGTATGAATCGACCTTAAGTGTGGGCGTTTGTCCTGAAATAACTAATAAGGATTCATTATGAGGCCGTCAACATAAGCCGCGGAGAATGTTGGCCAAATTAAAAGGCCTAACATGGAATTTATATCAATGGGGGTCTCTTGACCCTCTTATTTGCTATTCATACATATCTCCGACATAGCGAAGCGCTTTGAAAGGAATGTAAACTCTACTTTTGTCGGTTTCCCTAATTACGACCGATTTTCTTTGATAATGTTTGAAGTTTATCTTGAATTTTTTTGCCTCATACAGTCATCAAACTTCACCATATAGATGTGGATTTTTATGCAGAACAAGGTAGGTATTTGACCGCAATCACACCTGGTGTCAAATGAGATGCAATCTAGGATGATTCATATCTGCCCTGTAAATGTCTATTCACTCTCTTGAAAATCAAAGGTTTTAGGAATTTTAATTTTTTTTAAAAAAAAGTCTCATGCAAGGGACTGTATGTGTTTTAATGAGAAAAATAAATATTCTCTAAACGTAATTTTTGAAACTTTAAAAGAACATTTTTTCTTAAACTTAAATAGGCAATTCTTAATATTATCTAAACCTAAATAAGTCCACCCACAAGGTGAACCGAGGAAGGCGCTGGATACAGGCCGCCAACCGGTCATTGTGGAAATCGTTGGAGGAGGCCTATGTTCAGCGATGGACGTCCTATGACTGAAATGATGATGATAATGAGGCGATTAAATGCCAGAAACTATTCACTATTCCCTTAGAATCTACAATACTACACACCAAAACCACAAGCAAAGGCCAGTTAATCATAAAACATTTGTCTATCCCGCCTCATTCGCTCTCCCATTGAACAAATATTACACAGCCTCCCATAATTGGAGCAGCCATTGTTCGTACAAATAGTGGTTTCATAAACAATACGAGTCTATTATCCCTTAATAATTGAACTACGAATTATTGCTGTACAGCATCTATAAATTATACCCATGCTGGGAACGTGAATGCTAACGGCATGGAGGGTATTTTACACATAACGGTTTTTAGTTATGGGATGGAACACTTTAAATGGATTAGAAACAGAGTAAATACAAATGAGTAGGTCATCTTCATAGAAACGCCCGAGCGCGGTTGGTATGTGAGCGCGCCAATACGTATGCGGCGCGCACGCACACACTGACAAAATTTAGCGTGGATTAGCGGTGAGGTGCGCTGAATTTTGTGAGTGTTAGAAAGCACAAGGAAAGATAAATAATTATATTTTCTTTAAATGTCCTTCGTTATGCCACAAAAAGATTATCTGATATACAGGGTGTTTGGGGGAAGATAAGACACTTCGTGGGTGGATAGGTTCATTTTGAGAATACAAATTTGCCCATTTGACCTTTTGTTCTGTTGTTTTTTTTCCCTACCGACCTCAGGGTAACAAAACAAGCACAGGAATAACTTTACAAAGGTCACGGGTGTTTTAATAAGTAATAGTCTAGAAATTAATCTACGATGAGATACGAGTATTACGATATCCGTCTAGCCAGCGTTAGGAGTACCAGTATAAGCCAAATCTTCCATTCACCTCTAGAAAATTAAAGAGGATCGTGTAGTGGAGAAATGACAATAATTATTAAGATCATTCATAGGTAGGTATAATAATTATAATCGTGTAAATGCCACTTTCCTCTCCGCGGTATTACCTACAGTGCGGTTTACTTCACAAAGGCAATACTGGCAATACAACCTAAGTTTATAGCGCACTAAAGCGTTTTACATTTTATTGTATCAATTGGGAACTTGCAGTGCTTAATGTAAAGCCTTAGAGTTCAATTTAAAAGTTCAATTGCCTTGTTATTTTGACCAGCTATGCCCGCAATTTCGTGTGCATTGAAATTGTTTCTGGTTAATTGTCTAGTCAACAAACACTTTTTAATTTGTACATAGTAAATACTTTCAGTAGAAAGGAGAGTACGAGTACATGGTAATCTTACATCATTCATCGTCATTAGAAGCAAAATTAAAATAACCAAAACGAACCCTGGATTGCATCATCTTACTTTAACTATAACAAAATTTTATGTCAAAAGTCTGCCTAACTCCATATAAAATCGCCATAAAGTTAAGGTCATGCAGCTCAGTCTAAAGGGTAAAAAAATACTAATAAAGTTAAAATTACCAAAGAACTTAGTATTTTATACTTTGCGTTGTTTATGTTATTGTCTTAATATTAATTTGAAAACTCGACATGACTGGACCACATAAAGTTGGTGATAGTTTAAACATAGTAATTAAATTCAATATTATTAGTTGTTTTTATGAACTCCGCATCGGGCTTAATATTAACTCGCATAACATTTTGCATCAAAAGCATTTCACCAAAACCACAGTATATATATGAGCTAAAGCAGTACGGAAACTAAGCCCTTTCGGCGAGTTAAATACCTACACTTCAACCGAGTGTTAGGGTTGGCACTCTTAATCTTTATAAAATTAATAAGGTTCTTACTTACTTATTTATTAAAACGTTTATTTAGGCTTATTAATTATGAAATACCTAATGGAACAAAAAAATAAAACGTTAATTAGGTTATATAATGATCGAATACATAATCGAATAAATTGATTAAGTACTATTAGAGGCCGGTAGAAGATCTATTCTCATAAATAAAATACCGGATACTTACTTTCACATACCTATTGCCTCATTTTAAATACAGTTCATCACTTAGTACAAAAGCGTGCGGAGCAAAATACTTTATCAAATAGAACACATAAATTGTTAAAATAGTCCAGTCAATAAAGCATTATAGATGGAAAACTGTAGAACACAATTTCTGACTTCAGGACTTTATTTAGGCTAGTTAGGAGGTGAACATAGCAAAAGTCCCCGCCCTTAGCCCTTGAGCCGGCGGGGAGAGGGGGGTTTAAAGGTGCCACTTTTCGGTTTTTCGCTTAATCCTCGAAAACTATGCGTCCTAGTGACATGACTACTATGAACCAAAAAAAAGCATATTCAATTTGCTACAGGTGAGATAGACAAGTTTTTCTATAAATTGTATAGTTTTCGCGGCATCTGCTCTAGAAGGTCTGTAATATTGGAAATTTTATTTTTGTCTTACATGTTCCCATCAGGAGAAAATCGACTAAATCAACATTGAGCAATCATTCTAGACATGCGGGAGCATGTTAAGCCTAGTTCCTGCGAGGGGACTACACCGTGCGTATATTTAGACGAATCACTTTGAGCCACTTTGGACTCCTCATCACTCAAAAACTACTGTGCATTAACACTTCAAATTTGGCTCATGTGTTGAGACTTGCAAGATATACATCAGTTACAAATTTCATTAATATGCCTCAAACGGTTCTTTAGATATTGACGTCCAAAAATCTACATGTCTGACCTATAGACCAAATTCTAACCACTTCCAGATGACCTCGAAGGTTCAAATTTGGCATCCAGAAAGGTAGTTATGTAAATACAAAGGAACAAATAAATAACCAGTAAATTTTAACATTTCACATGTGATAGATAGATTTTAGTGCTCTAAATATCGATTTTTGAACGTCAATACCTAAATAACCGTTTGAGGTATATTTATGAAATTTGAAGCTGATGTATATCTTGCAAGTCTCAATACATGAGCCAAATTTGAAGTGTTAATGCACAGTAGTTTTTGAATGATGAGGAGTCAAAAGTGGCTCTAATTGGTTCGTCTAAATATACGCACGGTGTAGTCCCCTCCATGGAACTAGGCTTAACATGCTCCCGCATGTCTATAGTGTTTGCTCAATGTTGATTTAGTCGATTTTCTCCTGAAAGGAACATGTAAGACAACAATAAAATTTCCAATTTTACAGACCTTCTAGAGCAGATGACGCAAAAACTATACAAGATATAGAAAAACTTGACGGTCTCACCTGTAGCAAATTGAATAAGCTTTTTTTGGTTCATAGTAGTCATGTCACTAGGACGAATAGTTTCCGAGGATTAAGCGAAAAACCGAAAAGTGGTACCTTTAAACCCCCCTCTCCCCGCCGGCTCAAGGGCTAAGGGCGGGGACTTTTGCTATGTTCACCACCTAACTAGGCTAAATAAAGTCCCGAGGTCAGAAATTGTGTTCCACGGATTTCTCTCTACACCGTCGTTAAGGCATTCATTGACTGGACTAAAAAGCGTAATTGCGTAATTTAAAAAGAACTATTACAAAACCAGATGTAAGCACTTTATTTAAAAAGTAATATTTAATCATTTTTACAATTCAGAATTATTACGAAGTTTAAAAAATGAAAGTTCTGGTTTTGAAGATGCCGAGTTCAAGCAGCCGTATACTACGCAATACACTCGTGGCATGTTTTTAAAAATACAGCGGACAGCTCATATGCAATAAAATTATTATTAAAAACACAAAGCGCGCGACACTCGCGACGGATGGACTGCGAGGTTCGCTTAGAGCTCGTGTAAAGCGTGCGCCTGTGTGCGTGAGTCTGATTTCGAGCGTTTGTATGAAGCTTCCGTACTGTTTGATTTATCTACTGTGCCAAAACGATCATCCCTCCCACTGCGAGATGTCCCAATTACACACATTCGAATTAAATCGGAATCCACATTCACCCCAAAAGGTATGGGTAAGACAACTCCCTACCTATCCCTTACCCATTAACTTCAAACTTCATGGTCCTAAAGTCAAGGTACTAAGGTGTGTTATTGCTCATTTTTGAGATTGAACAAACATCGAAAACCAATCGCAATCATGATTCGATGGGCAAAATAGAAATCTATTTAGCAAACGACCGACTTTTCCATCCGTGGGAAATTCGATTTACCGGGGGCTTTTCTGTGTGAGTGCACTTGGAACTAGTTTTTTTATCGAGCTTGGAACTATAGATTCATGTATTACAACATATCAAGATGAACACTGAGGCACCTTAAATAAAAGCAATAGGTATTATTTTTCAGATGTGTACGTAGTCACATTTGCTGTTGACTGTACTTTCACTATATGTGGATCTACGAGTGTCCATGGAATTTTGATGGGTAGAGTTAAGATAGCAGTCTAAATAGGACCTTTTTGACCCCTATAATAACGAAATAACGTCTGAAGCAGTGGTAGGAAAATTCTAATATATCGCAAAAACATATAACTTTTACGGCAACTCGCTGTGTAAGTTAAGAAACTTAAATTACATGCATAACGTATAGTTGAACAAGTTCTTAATTTAGTTAGCGGAGTGAAGTAATAGGTGTGTGATTTTGCTACGCTTTGCTACCGATGAATCAACCTTTTTTTTACTTTCCTATACCTTCGCCTTCGTGCTAAGCTAAATATCCGTTTATACGAGTAGACTCACCACAATAGTCGAGCGGCGACCGGGGTTCGAACCCGCGTTCCTCAGATCTCGAGTCGGCCAGTCCTTCTACCGTTCGGCTTTTGTCGCTTCAAAATTCAAAATCTACTAACGCCCTATTTACAAAAATTACTTTGAGGTCTCACAGTGCGCTTGTACGCACAGGGTTACTACACACAAACCTATCAAAGTTCTATTTAACACTGTGCGTTCGATGTGCTGCTTCACTTAAGCAAGCATCGTTTGTGAATACGGGCGTAACTCAGTTATACTAGGGCACTATTTAAGTTGTGAGCCTCGACAACATAACGTGTTGTTAGACGACATCTGATACTTTTAATGAAAAGTTTGACATTTTTGACTACAACGTTATTCAAAACTTTTTATCATTTGAGCACGTTTTGTATTATTAACATTGAATTGAAAATTATCTTGACTACAAAAACATGGAATTGACTTGAGGAATTTTTCGCGCGAAGATTTATTATGACTTTCGACGTGGTTAATCAATACAAAACTAAAGCGGTCAGCTAAATTTCACTTTTGGTGATAAAGATCTATCCTTTACCATTGTAAAACGCTAGTTTAAGAAGTATAATATTGTATGTCATTGGCTCACCAGTGAACTTTGCGAAAGTCGTCCAAAATAACTTATTGTGGCGGAAAACATTGATGTTGTCAAAAAAATGGAAGAGAAACCTCGTCATGTGATATATATATATAGTGGACCTGACGGAATTCCAGCGATAGTCCTGCGTAGTTGTGCGCCGGAGTTGTCTCCTATTCTTACACGCCTGTATCGACTCTCACTTAAGACTGGACTAGTCCCAAAATCATGGAAGCTTGCCAACGTACAGCCCGTACCTAAAAAGGGCAGTCGTGCTGATCCAACAAATTACAGACCCATCTCTGTTACGTCTATACTCTGCAAGATAATGGAACGTGTCCTCAATGGCCGACTCCTGTCATACCTTGAAGAAAATGACCTACTCAGCGACCGTCAGTATGGGTTTCGGTATGGTCGTTCTACAGGTGATCTTCTCGTGTATGCCACACACCTATGGAGCGAGGCCATTGAGAAACATGGAGAAGCTCTTGCCGTTTCATTGGACGTATCAAAGGCATTTGACAGAGTCTGGCACGGCAGCCTACTAAACAAGCTTCCATCTTTTGGAATCCCTGTTGGCTTCTGCAAATGGATCTCCGATTTTCTTGAGGGACGATCAATAAGAGTAGTTCTTGAGGGCTACACTTCTAGTCAACAACCTATTGACGCTGGTGTCCCTCAGGGTTCGGTGCTGTCTGCAACACTATTCCTACTGCACATCAATGACCTGCTCAAACCCGGTACCTTTGGGTATGCAGATGACACGACAGTGACAGCCAAATATATATCCAACGCAAAAGCCGACAGGCGTGAGGTCGAGTCTTGTCGTGAGTCCCTAATTGAACGCTTAAATTTGGCCCTTCAGGATGTCTCTGATTGGGGCGATGCCAACCTGGTCCAATTTAACGCGTCAAAAACACAGGCGTGTCTGTTCTCCGCCAAACGAAGTCCATTTCTTATGGCTCCAACATTCCGAGGTGTGCCTGTCAAAATCACCGAGCGACTGCAACTCTTGGGCATTGAAATGTCCAGCAAGCTGAACTTTGGCGAGTACATCGAATCCATAGCGAAAACTGCTGCCAAAAAGCTTGGTATCCTCTCGAGGGCAAGGCAGTACTTCTCCAAGAAGCAAAGGCTGCAGCTTTATAAAGCACAGATCCGACCTTGCATGGAATACTGCTGCCACCTCTGGGACGGCTCTGCCAAGAAACATTTGGCTGCTTTGGATTCGGTGGAAAGGCGTGCCAGAAGACTTATCGACAGCCCTACCCTTGTTGAAGCGGCGCTCCAGGAACTTGACCATCGCCGTAAGGTAGCATCCCTATCGGTTTTCTACAGGCTACACTTCGGAGAATGTGCGAAAGAATTACATGAATTAATTCCACCAGCCCCCTTCCATCATCGGGGAACCAGACGCAGGTTAGCGTACCATCCCTATATTGTTGACATTCCACCAGCTCGCACTAAGCGTTTCGATGACTCTTTTATAATGCGAACAGCTAGGGACTGGAATTCGTTGCCTGCTGCTGTCTTTCCCGAAAACTATAATCCGGGCCTTTTCAAGGCGAGAGTGAATAGGCACTTACAGGGCAGATATGTACCATCCTAGACCGCATCCCACTTAACATCAGGTGCGATTGTGGTCAAATACCTGCCTTGTTATGCATAAAAAAAAAAAAAAAAAAAAATATCGTAGGATTGAGATAATCCTAGGCATTAATTCCACCAGCAGTAATAAAATATTGTATGACCATATAATGGTTAATACGTTTTTTTCTCGCTGGATGTCACAAAATTTTTCAAACGCTCAATAGGACGCTTGTGTCGATAAGTCCTTGGAAATGTTTGATAAATACGTTTAAAAAGCTTTAAAAGCCATTTTTAAAATTGTGACAATTGACGAATTAAGGATCTATGCATAATGATCCTGAAAATAAACAGCTATCGACTATGGAGGTGTTTTAAGATGAACCAATTCCAACAAAAGTCCCATGCGCTCGGAACACTTTGAAACTTACGGTCGCCTATTTTTCCGAAATATCCGATTATGTGACAGAAACGTCACTAGAGAAATTTAGAATGGTTAATTCTTAATAGTAAACAGCCACTTTTTTTCCAAAAGTCTTCAGTTTAATAAGCGAAACTGACCAGCATAGTCGAATCGCCATTCGTGACGAAAATGTGAGCTTTTACACGTCTCGTGAAACAACTGACTATTTGAACACTCAAAATATGAAATAAACAGGTCCAACGCTACAAAATTCTTGCTCGGAATCTAAAAACTTCTTTTGGTACCCATATATTAAAATTAAATGCGTGAACAGCGATTTATGTAGCCAGAAGCAACTGTCGGTGCGGTCAAAAACCATGCTTTGGAGGTGCCTCAAGCTGAGTGGAAAAATTGCCATGAAAAGTATTTCGAACACATTAAAAAGTACATAAATCATGAAAGACAATACCAATAAACGCAATCAATACCATTTTAATAATAAACTACTTTGTTTTCATAGTTAGGCTATAGGCTCACAACTTAAATAGTGTCCCACGTACTAGGTACTTTATAAAGGCACGAACCGGTGCGGTCTATAGAGGTGTATAGAGGTCATAAATGTTCGTTATAATGAGCGTGTACAGTACTCACTCAACACCTGAAAGAGCGGATTCTTGGAGTTTTAACAGGGATAATGTTTCAGCGACTTTGTGCGTGAAGTTGGTACGAGTAGTGCCGGGAGCGTACAACACTTCGCGGAAGAAAACCCTAAGGAGGCTGGTCTAATTCCTTGAAGATCAGATATCGAGGAATTATGAAGATACAAAATAATTTTAAAGAGGAAACCTTGCCAGCCTTCTACCGCTTACTTCACTGAAGGAATTGGTTATGCCGATATTTTTCACCCGACTACGCCAAAAGGAGGGCTATGTGTCACGAGTGTATGTTGGTTTTACTTCATAGTACTTAAAGCTTACTTATTGTAAAACTTCTACCTACATTCAGTGTATTACTAAAGTATTGAGTCTGATGAAATATTTATTGGATTCTTTTATAATGCACTTTAATGGTTTGTCTATTCCATCAATAAATATCTAATTTAAAAAAAATGTATTTATTGATTCATCATCATCATCATTTCAGCCACAGGACGTCCACAGCTGAACATAGATCATTGGCCCAATGACTTCCACATCGATTGGTTGGTAGCGGCCTGCATCCAGCGCCTTCCTGCTACCTTTATTAGGTCGTCGGTCCACCTTATGGGTGGTATTTATTGATTAGGAACCTATAAATCATAGAAGGTGGCCTACTGTTTCTAGGTGGACATATATAAATATAAAATATATAAATATCCTTGGACATTTTACACTGCGCCGCTAGCCCCAAACTAAGCAAAGCTTGTACTATGGGTACTAGACAACGGATATAAACATACTTAAATACTTTTTTTTGTAAATACATACATATTATACATAGAAAACACCCAGTCCAATACAAACAAATATGTGCATGCACACAAATGTTTGTACTGTGCGGGAATCGAACCCGCAACCTCCGGAATAGTAGTCCGATTCGAACCAGTACACCAAACGGCCGACGACATCCTGTAGCTGACTCATTTCAGACCTGATAACATTTTTTTTAAATTAACTGAGGAATTGTATATTGCTGGGTACTAAATTGACCACAATATTGTATTCGGTTACAAACATAAATACTATAATTTTGCTTATAAAAATACTTTCCGCTCCCTCTTTGAATTAGTACCATATTACTCATTACAAAGTTGGTCCTGATAAGTCGATAAATTAACAAAAAAAGTTGCGGTCTCACAAATTTGCTAACAATCTTCGAATCGTCTTCAAATTCTTCATAATTTGCGTTTTCGAACTTGAACGAGGATTCATAAAGCTACTTTGACTTTTGCCAACTGATTCCATTTTGTTATTTATGAGTTATACAAAATATGGCTTCTTGAATCCATTTTATTATACAGGGTGTCTATCAAGTGAAGCGTTTCGATAATTCTTTCATAATGCGAACAGCTAGGGACTGGAATTCGCTGCCAGCTGCTGTCTTTCCCGAATACTATAATCCGGGCCATTTCAAGGTGAGAGTGAATAGGCAATTACAGGGCACTATCCTAGACTGCATCTCATATAGGGCAGATATTATAACACCAGTTGCGATTGCGGTCAAATGCCTGCCTTATTATGCATAAAAAAATGTACGCCTACGTGCCCTACGTCACTCAGAAATTATGTTATATAGCTTTCTACAGATGAAAGAATTTTCAAAATCGATTTATAGTTTCAGAAATTGCTTTTTTCTCTATTGTCTGTAAGTAGGTATAGTAACTACGGGACGAAGTGTGGTATATTACCCTATATTATTCATGAATTACAACTATACAGGGTGTTAGGTAAATGGGTATATGAGCCGACACTAGCCCATGTTAACATGGTCATATAAATGGTATGGTGAAGTCAGAAAATTGAGATCTTAATTTTAATTATTTTAATTTTCATACAAATCGGATTTTATAAAATTTATTTTGTATGAAAATTAAAAAAAATAAAATGATTTTAGCATTGTCTGAACCAATTTCTAACAAAAAGATTATACGTGAAAACTAAGTCTCATATCTCTAGAGTTGTTTCACACATGCTACTTAGTCACTTAGTACGAGGCCTCGCTTGAAAAGTTTTGGACGAACAACTTTCATGCCCAAAGAAAAAGTGAGGAGAGTAATCTTTCGGTTGTTTCATAAGCTCGGTTGGGTTTTATTTATAGTAAAAGGACGTGGATGAATGAAATTCAAGAATCTTTATAATCAAGAAATTACAAAAATGGCATGAAGATAAGTGAGCAGGCAACAAAAATGAAAATTTAAATAAACCGAAGAGAGCCCAAAAGTCCCGTCAATATTGTGTATAGTCCCTTCTCTAAGAACCGACGACCTATGGCAGCAGTAATTATTAAAAGTGGGATTTCGTACTGGCTACGTCTAGTAGAGGACTGCGGTAGACACTTTATTTGCCACTAATATATTTATGGAAAGCATTGGGGGAGGCCTATGTTCAGCAGTGGACGCTCTATGGCTGAGATGATGATGAAAATATTTACAAAGAAAGTTTTTTAACGGCTGCTGTACAAAACCGTGATTGTGTCTCAGTAGCCTTAATACAAGTTTCACAACACTAGAATATACAGTAATCTATCTATGTATCTATGCCGCAGTAATGACTGCATAGAGCGTCTCGTAGTGCATGGAAAAATTGAGGGCACCAGACCACGTGGTAGATCACCAATGAGATGGACGGACCAGATCAAGGCCGCAACTAAGTGTTCGGTTAGCGAAAGTGCCCGGAAAGCTGCAGTCCACGAGGAATGGCGCCGTATTGTGAGGAACATCACTTATCGTGATTCATAATGATGACCACGACCACTCTGACAAGAGTGTACTGACTGAGAAGAAGAAGAATCTATGTAACATTCTGATGGACTGATTATTTTTAAACTTATTCGCTTGGTATTCTCACGAATAGACGTAAAAGGGAAGTTTTTGATAAAAATAGCCAAAGTACTCGTAACTTCACAGTTCCAATCCGAGCCGATGGTTCGAACATCCGAAACTTGAACAATGAGGCGTCCTCTGCCTTCAGACAAGAGGATTAAAATTCAGTGGCTTCCATTATACTGGATTCGTGGAGCGGGTTTTACATGGAACGATTCCTTTATTTATATGTATTTGAACAGGAATAACAGGCGAACTTATGTCATACAGCATCCTCTTCCAGTTAAGCTTTGGGGTATGAAAAATTTAGAGTAGGCAGTGCGTTCATTTCTTGACGGAAAAGGCAGTGCATATCGGTTTTTAGCTGTCAAACTGTACACTTTAAAAATAACAAATATTTATTACATTTTTTTTTCATAAAATTTGTTTGGAAACCCTTTTTCTTCCAATAAATATCGTCAAGGTCACCCAAAGGGCGATGGAGTGGGCCATGCTTGGAGTTTCCCTGCGTGATCGAATCAGAAATGAGGAGATCCGCAGGAGAACCAAAGTGACCGACATAGCTCGCAGAATTGCTAAAATCAAGTGGCAGTGGGCGGGGCACATAGCTCGTAGAGACGATGGCCGTTGGGGCAGAAAAGTTCTCGAGTGGCGACCACGGGCTGGAAGACGTAGCGTGGGCAGGCCTCCTACTAGGTGGACCGACTATCTGGTAAAGGTCGCGGGAAGAGCCTGGATGCGGGCAGCGCAGGACCGTGCATTGTGGAAAACCTTGGAGGAGGCCTTTGTCCAGCAGTGGACGTCATTTGGCTGAAACGAACGAAATGTCGTAAGAAGCGACTAAGGCAGTATACGTGGACGTCATGCTTTCCCGACTCGACTGGCCAACGCGGGAAGTGTTTTACCTAATAAAAATATATTGGAAATCGTTCTATGTAAATTCCTGAGTGAGCATTAAAATACGCACGCATTACCGAAACTTTTTTATTTATTTTGAAACGCTCAAAAGAGTTTTAGGCTTTTTTGATTAGCGGCCTCTACTTTTGGGCTTTCCTTTATGTTGTTGCGTAAAATTTTTACTGAGTTTTTGGTGAAATTTAGGTTTGGGAAGAGTAATAAAGCGTTTTATGGAGTTTAAGCATACAAAATAAATGACAAATTCCAAATTATAAAACTTTTACTAAAGCAAATTAAGACGGCAATAGCCCAACGATATCAGTGACGGTCTACCATTCGAGTGATGATGAAACTCTTACTAACCCAGATACTCATAAAAAATATTAAATTCTCCAATATCAAAACAACGGTTGTGGTTTTAAAACAAAGATAGCATTAAGTGGGTTAATCTCACACAAGCACGAATTCTGCTTGGCTATTTGACATCAAACTCACATTTTCACTGAAGAATCGCTTTTTTACCCATTTAGGTGGTACAATATTTAACTTACTCATTCGTCCGTGCACACAAAGTCTAAACCCTAACTAACGACCCCCAATTAACCAGTAAGCTACGCAAACAAATATTTCAAATATTTACGCGTCTCTCACGCAATTTATCTAACCGAAAAACAAAGCACTTACAGACCTTTTAATTCAATAACAAATTTTCCACCTCAGAATATTTTAGCGTCCATAAAAGCGTCCATAAAACTCGTATCTGTACACAAAATCCTTAGAATCACGAGCAATACGCTAACAATCATAAAGAGGCCAATTCTAGCTATTTCTTATAGCTTTTAATGTCGCTGTTAGACGACTAAATTGGGGCTATTGCGTTTTATCTAATTACAGATTAAATGCATAAATATTGGTAACCAAATACAATGGGGTAGCCAAAGGAATAACAATGAGTTTCGACAACCGAAAGCGTGGCGTAGCATAGTGCCAGGTCCCTCATGGCTTCAGGCCTTGCAATGATCACTAATATTAAGGTCTTATTTTTTTATTTTGGCAACATAATAGGTCATGTTACACTTATTCGTCATGTCATTACATTTCACACAGCTGAATGAAACACTGTGTGGTTAAGAGCACAGCTAGTAATTAATTTTTTTTTTTTAATCAATTAGCTTTGAAGAACAACTTGGAAATAATTGGGGGAGGCCTATGTTCAGCAGTGGATGTTCTATGGCTGAAATGATGATGATGATGATGATGAGCTTTGAAGAAAGTAAAGTGCACCCGAAAAATATACTCCTTCTGGCGCTTTCGCTTACAAACTTCAGATTGTATTTACTCGTCAATAGCATTTACCGCATTTTTGTTTTTCAGAAGGCAAGTTAAAGGGTGTTCCTGAATAGAAAATAGTGCCTAAAAGCTTTAACGGTTTATAATTTGGAAAATTCAACATTGACCACCGGTCCACTTGCACCGCTACACACCTACCCTACAACTTTATGATGGGTGCGCAGTAAAGGCTCTCACCATTAACACTAAAAGCGTCGTAAATTATACGGTTTATCTGTCTTTCCTCGCGACCATTTTTGCGAATACATTTTACATTTCGTAGGAACCGAACATCTTTGTTGAAAGAATTTATTGCTGCTTTTCTGTATCTATATTTATAAAAGCGAAAGGTCACTGATTGACTGACTGACTCACTCACTCACTCATCACGGAATCTCAAACTATCCTTCCGAAAAATAGGTGCTCACAAGACGGGATTTTACAAAATTCAACCCGAGGTCCACGTCCACACATACGAAGTCGCGGGCGGTCGCTAATATTTTATAAAATATACCTACATAATGGCTTGTTCCCACAGAGGCTTCCCGTTTTTTGCAGGAACTGTTATTTGCAGGATCCCGTGTCACTGTCCCGCAAAAAACAAAACCGTTCGAATTTGTAACTCGAATCTCAATCCCATATGTATGTTCTAGTGGAGAATCCCGCAAAACTGGGTTACTGTGGGGACGATCCCTTACTCGTTTACATACTATGCTACTCAGTTATAGGTACAACCTTTTTCTCCCTTGGGTACCTAATGTTAACAATTTAAAATATTTCAGAACATCGGGACACTCGGGACATCTAAAATTAATATTGAAAGTAATTCTAGCTAAAATTAATCCTGTTACTTTATGGAGAACAAAATAACTTTAACAACCATTATCAAAACAAAAATAAACTTTGCCGTTGTAGTTAATCCGTAGAGATTTATAAAATCAACTAGTGAAAATTCAGTGCACGTAATTACGTATTATGAAAAATAAATAAAAGTTAAGTTAACACTTTTACAGTCAGTCCAAAAATAAATAAAATAGAATAATGAGAAATGAGAATTGAATAATGAAAAGTGAATTTTGTATAACAAGCATTTATAAATACAGGATTATGTCAACGGGAATTAAATGTCATAAAACGTAGAATTATACCTAAAAGCAGTTTACAGCAAAGCAATTTGAGTTCTAAGGGGCGAAGTTATACCATTGTAAACGTATAATCTCTTTTTATGCTTTTAATGTGTCCGGGATTCTCTGAGATACGTTTAGAGTTCAAAGATTTCCCAAGTTCAGCTGCTTTATCAAATCATGGCCGAAATTGTAATTTTTGTTGATTAAATGTGTCTCGGGCCGTGAGAAAAAATGTCTAGGATTTTACAGAAGTAATATCTATCTAGGTGTGGGCCCTAACAGCTGAGTTATGCTTATGTATATTTGTTGTTATGATGAATCCTTGGAATGTTACAACGGTTCGATCAGACATATTCGTCATCATCAGCAGGATTAGGGCCCTCTGAAGGATTTGGCCTATACTTCCCACGCTAGCCGTACTATGTACTATTGAATGGGTAATCTTTGAATCAGACCGCCTGATGTTCGTATGTATGCCCTTTAGGCGCCTTTTACCATATTCACGGAAAGAGTGAGAGAAGTCCTATTCTACTCTGCTGATACTACACAACATGGTTTTACCTACTTAGCTATAACTAAGGGTGTAACTGTCCTCAGTATTTGTGACGAACCAAATTCCTATATCAATCTATATTCTTAGTTACTAAGAATTCAGTCATTCCACATTTTTAGAGATTCACTCAGATCCTTACTGTCGAAATCGCACCTAAAATCGTGCATTCGGAAGACCGGGTGTGAAAATATCTTGAGAGAGATGCATTACTGCCACCTGGCGTCTAGTGGACTTTTAATACTAGTATAAATCAGTTTTCATGCAAGAGTGAATAGATACGAACTAGGTTTTCTGTGCTGAAAATATCATAAAAACTAAAACGTTATTTTCAGTTGAAAAAATTTACTACTGCAGGGTATAATATAGTATTTATTGAGTACATATTGATAGAACGCTAGCTCAGAGTGAGCTCTCGAGAATTTTGAGTTATTTTACCACAGTCACAATTCAGTACTAAGAGTGACCTAGCGAGCAAAAACTCACATAACTTAAGTGCAAAACTGCTTGATGTTGCATGCATTGCCGTTTGGTTTGGTTATCGTATAAGATGGATGACTCTATGAAACAAACGTGGCAAACTGTCATGAGAAAGACATAATAAAGTTTTTGTTTGATATCCTACTGATAAAAAGAACAAATTTTTAGGATCAGCCAGCACCCTAGTCTATGTAACTAAAGTATGAAACAATATTTTCAAAATCTCATTTTCTGCATGCCGTCATTCACCTAAAAATCGCGTGTTGAATACTTAGGGTGCATAAATATCTCCAGCAAGATGCATCGCTTCCAGCTGGCGTTAGCGAATTTTTCATGCACATTTGCATGCCATGCCATGGAAAGTTTTGTGACCCAGTTATTTTAAAAGTATGAAAATGGTCAAATGTTCAATACTATGACAAGCATGTGAAAACACCACGGTTAAAAAGTACCTAAGTAAAATTCCACATGGCCTAGAAGACAACAGAAACTGTAACTGTATTTGAAAATTATAAATAACTTGAAAAAATCGCACTGCCTAAGGCGTGAACTCTTAACCCTAAAAATTTAATAACTACTGTAACTGTAATCCTGAAATTCCTGATTTTTAAAGTTATAGAAAAAAGTAAACCCTTTAGGTATCAAAGTTGTAAATGGTTAAATATTTAGGTACGGAAAGTTTTTAAATAAAAGTGAAACAATTTCACTTTCATTAAGAGATTTTTTATCTGTAACCATCTGAACTTATGTACACCGTTCTATGTGCATATAAGTTTTAAATAAATAAATAAATAAACTCTTCTTCTCGCAAAATCCAAGTCACATTGACCTCTGCAAATACATCAAATGTAATGAAATGATCGTGTACGATACATCTTTTGTAACTTGACCAAATTGGAAACTCGAAACATGGACGTTTGCCTGACCCGAAGGTTGCGTATTTTGTAAATATAGTGCGACAGAAATCCTCTCAAATATCGGTCCAAATATATCAGTATCAAATTAAAGACGTCCACTGCTGGACAAAAGCCTTTTCGTAGGCGTATTCGGCTTTATTTCAAGATATATTGCCAGTATAGGCGGAAATTTTCTAAAGTATAGGTCGCGCAGTGAAAGTGAAATTACTTTCACGCCTAAACCACTTAAACCGATTTTGATGAAATTTGACATAGAGATAGATTGAGTCCCGGGAAAGGACATATGATAGTTTTTATCCAGGTTTTTGAAACAGGGACGCGCGCTATAATGTTTATCTGTGCCAGACAAAAATCCACGCGGGCGAAGCCGCGGGCGAAAAGCTAGTACCTATTGAATAAAAATATTCTACCCACACCTACCTACTTAAGAAGTTTAAGAAAAAACAAATACCTATAGTAGGAAAAAAGGAAAACGTATCCAATAAAGCAAATCCCTCAATCGTTTCTGATTTTAGGCAATAAAGGCACAAAGCGTGACTTAGTTCCTTTTAACATAAATTCCCTCTTAACTAAAGATAAAAGAAAACTTGGAAGTCTCTGCACAAAAAGAAGTCTATTTTTGTCTACCCTCCATTCTTTACAAGTCCTACTTATCACTGTTTACTTTAAATAAAGTTATTTTGTTTAATAGAGATTTCTAATTGACAGCTTTAAGAATTTGGATTTCAAGTTAATTATTGTAAGAAATTTAATCACATAATTATACCTTTTGTCGCCTTATTTTGACGAAATCTGAGTTATCTAAACCATCTTAAACCTTATTTGAAAAGTTTATTTACTTCTTTCTCAACCTTAAATAAATAGCAGTAAGGATTGTAATTATCCTGTTTTCGCCTCCGAGATTTATTTTACCGTGTAGTACCCCTGTACGACAAGCCAATCCGCACACAATATTCAGCGCAGTAGTATAAAAAACAAAAGAGCGGGCAACCCCACCCCTACCACGCTGTGGGCTCGGTGTCCGAGCGGTCTCATTCCTTTGTGCGCACGCGCAACGACCGCACGCAGTATAAGAAAAATGCTTAAGTGACGTCACCAGGACGTTTTTACCGACAAAAAACGTAATTATTTTAAGTTGTGCAGTGTAGTGACGAGAATTAGACCCAACACAAGGTTGGTTGTAACAACTATTTTGTGTAAGTGCTCGTACATTTTTATTATAAGCGTTGTGACACGACGCGTAACTTTGACCCATTTTTAGCTCCAAGTTAACGCGCGATGTTAACCAGTAGCCATTTTTTTGCTCCGAGGTAATGCGAGATGTTACCCAGTAGCCATTCTTTTGCTCCGAGGTAATGCGAGATGTTACCCAGTAGCCATTTTTTTCTCCGAGGTAATGCGAGATGTTACCCAGTAGCCATTTTCTGCTCTAGCGAGTTAATACGAGATATTAACCAGCAACCACTTTATATTCGGTCATTTTTGCGGGTCATTTTTTAACCAGTAGCGTTAATACGAGATATTAACCAGCAGCCACTTTATGTTCGGTTATTTTTTAACCAGTAGCCGTTTTTTGCTCTAGCGAGTAAAAACGAGATATTAACTACCGAGATAGCCAGGTATTGTAATATTATTCACTTTTACGAGTTAAGTATCTTCTTTTCGGCCATTTTTAAAAGCCGTAAAAACAGAACATAATGAGCTCATACAGAAAAATGTTGCGTTTGTACAAAACTACCCACATTAAGAGCTTGCCTTCTTGGCCTTACACCTTATGAACCATCAACCGTCTTGGAGCATGATGACCCGGCGCCGCGGACGCACTCGCCCCAGTCGAGCCTCCGCCTGCTTTTATAACGACCGATGACCCTGTGGCCATACACATTGTTCAATGCTACAAAGGGTAACTGAATAATTTTGTTGTTTCGTATTTTTATACATTACACCAATCGATATTGGTCTAAATACAAATTCTAGTAAGAAAGAAATAAGTATCAGATCAAAATTCAAAGTGCATTTATGTAGATTCATTACTTGCTATTATAAGGTCAGAATAAAAGATTCTAAATAAACCTTAGGCCGGTTTGTTGACCGAACCGAGTCGAAGTGGAAATAAATGCCTACTTTATATATGAAGTATGACAATATGTCGTTTTTTCTATGCAACGACTCATATTAACTGACATTGTGATTGTGAGTACTTATCAGTCTCACATTTTTTTGTTGGAAACTTACAAAGATCTTTCTACATTTCCGGTCGGTCGACCAATTACATCGACGGTCGACAACTATAACTCATTATAATCCTCTAAAACGGGAAAAGAGGTATTTATTTGATATGACAACTAATCCAGGCTGCTGCACTGAATATATAATTTAAGCTTTAGCCGTTCGCATAACTGTGTGAATCGAGGCTTTATACAGAGGCCGTACCGACAAGCTACGCCCTGCTGTATGGTATGATGTGATGGGCTAAGACCTATCACCCGCCCGCGGCGCAACCACGCCGCCTTCCACAAGCGCAGGCGCCGTTATTTACGCCGCAGCGCCGCGCCGCCGCCGCCGCATGCCCAGCGCTGCCAGCGCAACGCGGGAAGCGCCATTAAAGACTGACCAGAACACCAAGGTAACCCGCGTCCCTAGACGACGCGCCATCTATGTACAGGTATGTGCTGGCCGCTTAAAATATTGTTATTTTAAATGCAATGTACCTAATATTCCGGTTACAGAATTTATTGTACCGAGATACCTATTCGATTCCCGATTCGAACCCAGATGATTTTTTTCATAATCATCATAACCATGCAAGTAAACATAATTAATTATACATAACAAATAATTATACACGTCGGCGCAGAGACGTTGATATTAAGAATATTCTTAATCGCATCCGTCGACACGAGTACATTCTGAGATTACCCACTTGATAAAAAAAAAAAAAAAATGTTCCTAGATGGTGGACTTAGATAGTGTTTATATAAGATGCTAAACAAAGTTTATATAGTTTAAGCACTTCAAAAGGGATGATATTTTAACCGCAATTAAACTTTAACAAAAGATTCATTTGGTTTAAAGAAACTTATTAATATATGTTTATTACATAAACACGATAGCCACTGAAAAGCAAATAGAAAATTATGGTCTTATTTTAACGGATGTTTGTTTTGTATCTGAACAAACAGGCAACATTTTTGTTTGTCTCTTTGCGGCCTTTCTTTAGCCCTGATATTTTTACAAAGTTTATTTTTTTTATTCATGACGTCTCACCAGCTTGTATCTATGAATAATAGATAAAATCTAAGAGCTTCCTTAAACTGTATCGGTATCGGTATATAAGATGACGTCATTTTTTTCTTGTATTGGAAAAACATTATTATGTAGGTTTGTACCTACTAATCAATGTAATATGATTAATGCTAATAATACTATTGATAGTCTTACAAAGTAAGGCTTCATCATCATTATTATTATTTATTTACTATAAAAAAAAAAAAAAAAAAGGTCAGTTTTAACTCCATGTACTGTTTTACAATTGGTTCGTATAAATTATTTATGTATAACGTTAGAATTCTCATAAGAAGAGATGCGACTTCATGAAATACATTGAATCATTTCTTATCTTGCTAAATCTTTTAGACAAGCAAAGTATCTTATTATGCGTTAAAGCGATAATAACTATGCCTTTATAAATATAACACAATAATAATTACATTGTAATCAATGTAATAGAAAATTATTGACGCATCAAAAAAGAAATCGGGCCGCTTGTAATAACAACCGGACTAGTGGACTTTGGTCAGTCAAAGAACGAATCAACCACATAAAATTAAACTATGTATTATGTAGGTACCTACCAGTACTACCACTACTTGTAACCTTTAGTTTAGATTAAGGTCATTTTTTAATAATACCAAAAAATAATGCGATATTATTTTACGAATCGATAACGCTGCCACAAACTCATAATAATGAATGAGTCTTTCTTCCCTTTCTATGAAGTATAAATTGAGAATTAGTATTTTGTTATTTTTTCTTAGCATGATTATAAAAATTCAATCATCACAGTCATAATACTGAAGCTGACTGAATCAAGGTGTCTGAATAAAGACACGGAGTAGGAGCTTGGTTTAATATTGTCTCAGAAAATGTTAGACGCTTTGGTTTCAGTACATGACATAAACCTATTTTTTGTTTCTTGAACTTTGTTTGATATTTAGTCATAATTCATATTTTATCGTCTGGCGTAGAGATTTCTACACGATTAACATGAATTAATTCCAATTAATTCGCCTTAGAATGGCGAACATTTTTTTTTTAGACGTTAATACGTTTTTTCACTAAAAAATAAATAAATAAAAAAATAAAAAAAAAATAGAATGCTGGGGCAACAGGTACATCAGTAGTACCATATTGCCCATTTAAGCTTACCTTTCCTTGGCAGTGAGTTTTGTATTTGGCAGTCGTGGATCAAACAAAATGTACCAGACTCCGCTATACACTCCGCAAATAATAAATAAATATCCTTCCTTCGACATTTTACACTACGCTCCTAGTCCCAAATTGAGCAAAGCTATGGGTCCTAGACAACGGATATAAACATACTTAAATACCGTTTTTATATACATAAGTACATATTATACATAGTAACACCTAGTCCCATCACAGAAATTAAAATGTATCATTTCAATTTCTGCCCGGCCGGAGATCGAACCCGGGACCTCTCGGCATAGTAGTCCGTTTCGAAACCACTACACCAAATGACTGACAAATAAATATTTTTTATTGTACCTACCTTACTCTATTTTCTTAGCATATTCTAAAGTCGGGTGCATCCTATAATAACATTAAATAACCACCGCTTAGCAATATCGTTAGTGAAATCATATAATTTATTGAAATATATAATTATTTAAATAAATATTATAATTTATAGGTCAGGTTTCAAGAATCAAAAGATTGCTATTAAAAGGTGCTATTAAATAGAAACCAAACTTTTTCCTCGCAACAGTGTTACTTGGAATCCAAATTAATACTGTTTTGGAATACTGGTCAAACTGTATCCAAATAAATTAATAAGTTTTAATTAACCACATTATTTATTTATTTAATTAAAATGCAAGTGAGCTTATATTTTACAACAATCAGCTGTTAGCCTTGCAGTCACTGTGATCGATTCGGTGTTAACCACTACTGTCGTCAAGCTCAGTTCTGAGATGAAACTGGATAAATACATATAGGAAAGGAGTGTCGACACGAGGGTGTTCGGCCCACACAGCACGCGACACGCGGCAGTATTGCCTGCGGTTTGCGCCGCTGTCAACGTTGACACAATTAGCCAGTGTGCTGGATAGACAGGATGCTCTGTCAACTGTCTTGGCAACTTTTTACAATCAGTAGTCGTACTTAACAGTTAATAGAAGTACAAATAAATGTATATAATAATACTCTATAATGAACAAAATCTTGTTGAGACCGTGATACTTGTTATTGTTATGAATAAGTGATGCAATACGATTATAATACAAAAATATTGCTTTATTATGTATTTAGTACATTGACATTTACTCTCTTAACCATTTAACATGGACATTGATCCATGCTCTAAACATCTACACGGTAAAATAAATCTCGGAGGCGAAAACAGGATAATTATATGATCAAACGAACTTACCAAGTGAAGTTCGATCTGAATTATCCTGTTTTCGCCGAAGAGATTTAAGGTCCCTCCCAACCCGAAGATTTCTATATCTTCCTCCCTGGAGGTAAACGTCAATGTCATCTCTTCTCTAAATATAATGAGACCGCTCGGACACCGAGCCCACAGCGTGGTAGGGGTGGGGTTGCCCGCTCTTTTGTTTTTTATACTACTGCGCTGAATATTGTGTGCGGATTGGCTTGTCGTACAGGGGTACTACACGGTAAAATAAATCTCTTCGGCGAAAACAGGATAATTTAGATCGAACTTCACTTGGTAAGTTCGTTTGATCATTCAATTATCCTGCTTTCGCCTCCGAGATTTATTTTACCATGTAGATGTTTAGAGCATGGATCAATGTCCATGTTAAATGGTTAAGAGAGTAAATGTCAATGTACTAAATACATAATAAAGCAATATTTTTGTATTATAATCGTATTGCATCACTTATTCATAACAATAACAAGTATCACGGTCTCAACAAGATTTTGTTCATTATAGAGTATTATTATATACATTTATTTGTACTTCTATTAACTGTTAAGTACGACTACTGATTGTAAAAAGTTGCCAAGACAGTTGACAGAGCATCCTGTCTATCCAGCACACTGGCTAATTGTATCAACGTTGACAGCGGCGCAAACCGCAGGCAATACTGCCGCGTGTCGCGTGCTGTGTGGGCCGAACACCCTCGTGTCGACACTCCTTTCCTATATTTATCCAGTTTCATCTCAGAACTGAGCTTGACGACGGTAGTGGTTAACACCGAATCGATCACAGTGACTGCAAAGCTAACACTCTGATTGTTGTAAAACATAAGCTCACTTGCATTTTAATTAATAAATAAATAATGTGGTTAATTAAAACTTATTAATTTATTTGGATACAGTTTGACCAGTATTCCAAAACAGTATTAATTTGGATTCCAAGTAACACTGTTGCGAGGAAAAAGTTTGGTTTCTATTTAGTAGCACCTTTTAATAGCAATCTTTTGATTCTTGAAACCTGACCTATAAATTATATTATTTATTTAAATAATTATATATTTCAATAAATTATATGATCTCACTAACGATATTGCTAAGCGGTGGTTATTTAATGTTATTATAGGATGCACCCGACTTTAGAATATGCTAAGAAAATAGAGTAAGGTAGGTACAATGATGTAATTGAGCATTGTAAAAATATTTATTTGTCAGTCATTTAGTGTAGTGGTTTCAAAACGGACTACTATGCCGAGAGGTCCCGGGTTCGATCCCCGGCCGGGCAGAAATTGAATTGATACATTTTAATTTCTGTGATGGGTCTAGGTGTTACTATGTATAATATGTACTTATGTATATAAAAACGGTATTTAAGTATGTTTATATCCGTTGTCTAGGACCCATAGCTTTGCTCAGTGTTTGGGACTAGGAGCGTAGTGTAAATGTCGAAGGAAGGATATTTATTTATTATTTGCGGAGTGTATAGCGGAGTCTGGTACGTTTTGTTTGATCCACGACTGCCAAATACAAAACTTACTGCAAAGGAAAGGTAAGCTTAAATGGGCAATATGGTACTACTGATGTACCTGTTGCCCCAGCATTCTATTTTTTTTTTTTTTTTTTTTTTATTATTATTATTATTATTATTTTTATTATTTATTTATTTTTTAGTGAAATAACGTATTAACGTCTAAAAAAAAATGGTCGCCATTCTAAGGCGAATTAATTGGAATTAATTCATGTTAATCGTGTAGAAATCTCTACGCCAGACGATAAAATATGAATTATGACTAAATATCAAACAAAGTTCAAGAAACAAAAAATAGGTTTATGTCATGTACAGAAACCAAAGCGTCTAACATTTTCTGAGACAATATTAAACCAAGCTCCTACTCCGTGTCTTTATTCAGACACCTTGATCCAGTCAGCTTCAGTATTATGACTGTGATGATTGAATTTTTATAATCATGCTAAGAAAAAATAACAAAATACTAATTCTCAATTTATACTTCATAGAAAGGGAAGAAAGACTCATTCATTATTATGAGTTTGTGGCAGCGTTATCAATTCGTAAAATAATATCGCATTATTTTTTGGTATTATTAAAAAATGTCCTTAATCTAGACTAAAGGTTACAAGTAGTGGTAGTACTGGTAGGTACCTACATAATACATAGTTTATTTTATGTGGTTGATTCGTTCTTTGACTGACCAAAGTCCACTAGTCCGGTTGTTATTACAAGCGGCCCGATTTATTTTTTGATGCGTCAATAATTTTCTATTACATTGATTACAATGTAATTATTATTGTGTTATATTTATAAAGGCATAGTTATTATCGCTTTAACGCATAATAAGATACTTTGCTTGTCTAAAAGATTTAGCAAGATAAGAAATGATTCAATGTATTTCATGATGTCGCATCTCTTCTTATGAGAATTCTAACGTTATACATAAATAATTTATACGAACCAATTGTAAAACAGTACATGGAATTAAAACTGACCTTTTTTTTTTTTTTTTAGTAAATAAATAATAATAATGATGATGAAGCCTTACTTTGTAAGACTATCAATAGTATTATTAGCATTAATCATACATTGATTAGTAGGTACAAACCTACATAATAATGTTTTTCCAATACAAGAAAAAATGACGTCATCTTATGTACCGATACCGATACAGTTTAAGGAAGCTCTTAGATTTTATCTATTATTTATAGATACAAGCTGGTGAGACGTCATGAATAAAAAAATAAACTTTGTAAAAATATCAGGGCTAAAGAAAGGCCGCAAAGAGACAAACAAAAATGTTGCCTGTTTGTTCAGATACAAAACAAGCATCCGTTAAAATAAGACCATAATTCTATTTGCTTTTCAGTGGCTATCGTGTTTATGTAATAAACATATTATATTAGTAATAAGTTTCTTTAAACCATAAATGAATCTTTTGTTAAAAGTTTAATTGCGGTTAAAATATCATCCCTTTTGAAGTGCTTAAACCACATAAACTTTGTTTAGCATCTTATATAAACGCTATCTAAGTCCACCATCTAGGAACATTTTTTTTTTTTTTAACAAGTGGGTAATCTCAGAATGTACTCGTGTCGACGGGTGCGATTAAGAATATTCTTAATATCAACGTCTCTGCGCCGACGTGTATAATTATTTGTTATGTATAATTAATTATGTTTACTCGCATGGTTATGATGATTATGAAAAAAATCATCTGGGTTCGAATCGGGAATCGAATAGGTATCTCGGTACAATAAATTCTGTAACCGGATATTAGGTACATTGCATTTAAAATAACAATATTTTAAGCGGCCAGCACATACCTGTACATAGATGGCGCGTCGTCTAGGGACGCGGGTTACCTTGGTGTTCTGGTCGGTCTTTAATGGCCCTTCCCGCGTTGCGCTGGCAGCGCTGGGCATGCGGCGGCGGCGGCGCGGCGCTGCGGCGTAAATAACGGCGCCTGCGCTTGTGGAAGGTGGCGTGGTTGCGCCGCGGGCGGGTGATAGGTCTTAGCCCATCATACCATACAGCAGGGCGTAGCTTGTCGGTACGGCCTCTGTATAAAGCCTCGATTCACACAGTTATGCGAACGGCTAAAGCTTAATTATATATTCAGTGCAGCAGCCTGGATTAGTTGTCATATCAAATAAATACCTCTTTTCCCGTTTTAGAGGATTATAATGAGTTATAGTTGTCGACCGTCGATGTAATTGGTCGACCGACCGGAAATGTAGAAAGATCTTTGTAAGTTTCCAACAAAAAAAATGTGAGACTGATATGTACTCAAAATCACAATGTCAGTTAATATGAGTCGTTGCATAGAAAAAACGACATATTGTCATACTTCATATATAAAGTAGGGATTTATTTCCACTTCGACTCGGTTCGGTCAACAAACCGGCCTAAGGTTTATTTAGGATCTTTTATTCTGACCTTATAATAGCAAGTAATGAATCTACATAAATGCACTTTGAATTTTGATCTGATACTTATTTCTTTCTTACTAGCCTTTGTATTTAGACCAATATCGATTGGTGTAATGTATAAAAATACAAAACAACAAAATCATTCAGTTACCCTTTGTAGCATTGAACAATGTGTATGGCCACAGGGTCATCGGTCGTTATAAAAGCAGGCGGAGGCTCGACTGGGGCGAGTGCGTCCGCGGCGCCGGGTCATCAGGCTCCAAGACGGTTGATGGTTCATAAGATGTAAGGCCAAGAAGGCAAGCTCTTAATGTGGGTAGTTTCGTAGAAACGCAACATTTTTCTGTATGAGCTCATTATGTTCTGTTTTTACGGCTTTTAAAAATGGCCGAAAAGAAGATACTTAACTCGTAAAAGTGAATAATATTACAATACCTGGCTATCTCGGTAGTTAATATCTCGTTTTTACTCGCTAGAGCAAAAAACGGCTACTGGTTAAAAAATAACCGAACATAAAGTGGCTGCTGGTTAATATCTTGTATTAACGCTACTGGTTAAAAAATGACCCGCAAAAATGACCGAATATAAAGTGGTTGCTGGTTAATATCTCGTATTAACTCGCTAGAGCAGAAAATGGCTACTGGGTAACATCTCGCATTACCTCGGAGAAAAAAATGGCTACTGGGTAACATCTCGCATTACCTCGGAGCAAAAGAATGGCTACTGGGTAACATCTCGCATTACCTCGGAGCAAAAAATGGCTACTGGTTAACATCGCGCGTTAACTTGGAGCTAAAAATGGGTCAAAGTTACGCGTCGTGTCACAACGCTTATAATAAAAATGTACGAGCACTTGCACAAAATAGTTGTTACAACCAACCTTGTGTTGGGTCTAATTCTCGTCACTACACTGCACAACTTAAAATAATTACGTTTTTTGTCGGTAAAAACGTCCTGGTGACGTCACTTAAGCATTTTTCTTATACTGCGTGCGGTCGTTGCGCGTGCGCACAAAGGAATGAGACCGCTCGGACACCGAGCCCACAGCGTGGTAGGGGTGGGGTTGCCCGCTCTTTTGTTTTTTATACTACTGCGCTGAATATTGTGTGCGGATTGGCTTGTCGTACAGGGGTACTACACGGTAAAATAAATCTCTTCGGCGAAAACAGGATAATTCAGATCGAACTTCACTTGGTAAGTTCGTTTGATCATATAATTGTACATAATATTAAAGGTTTAAGGTGTTAATAAAAGCCTTTGACTTTAGATGTCCGATGTAATTTATTATTAAGGTAGGTAGTACTTCCTGTCTTTCAAAGTTTAATTACTGAGTTAGGTAAAAGTTAAGTCATTATTTCCAATGATTAATAAATTAATGTCATTTTATTGGATGCTATTTAGTTTGTCAGGAAAACCTTGTGAAAAGTTGATTTAAGTAAAATATAGGTATTTTTGAGAAAGTTAAGAGCTACAAAACAGATTGAGATCTGTACATTATACTTATTACAAAACAAGCTCATTTTCATTTTGGTAGCGAGTTCCTATCCCGATTTCCGAGGGAAGCAAATGTAACTGGTGAGAAAGAATATTTGTGTAACATTTAATGTATTGCTAAATGATGTAGGTACTATCGGCAACAGTGTTAACTGCCCATTGCCGGTCATGTCGTCTCGTTCTATCGCAAAGAATCACCATTTGAGGAGAGCGAGAACAAAAACGGAAATGGATAGTTAAAACTGTGGCCATGTGTACTTACTTACCTAATAAAATTACTTATTTACTTAAACGATCTCTTGTTCAGCCCAAACAACCTTCTACTATTAACATTCTAGTGAAGACATTATACACCTTCATAGCCGTATCACTAAATACATAAACTACCTATATTGCAACGACATGAGCCTTGCAAGACCTAATAGTGATGCCGAATTATCGATATGCGTTAATATCGACAGACTTATATACGATCACATTGAAAAATGGTGACCCTAAGCAGGGATTTTTCAACTGACATAATATCTACTTACTTAAATATCATGTGTGAGAAAAACCCTCAATAGCCATAATAAGTAAACAAAACTGTTTGTTTTAATTTAGGACTGGAACATTTAAAATGTTTTCTTGGAGTAAACTTAAGTAATCTTGGACGCATAGCTAAGTACTGCTACTGTGACGCTTTATTTAGAAATACCATTTTTATATCGATATTGGGTTTGCTAAAGATATTTAAAACAATCTCAAAAACATAGATGAACTTCATTTCATCGATACACTACCCGTCATCCCTAACTCCATACCCTCTAAAACGGTATTAAAATTCCGACAGGCGATTCTGGATCTTAGCACTAACGGCATTAGTGTTTGAGTGGCGTAGCATAGAATGCAGTTAGAATGTGCAGTGGACGGTCGATTATGCCTGCATGCATCAGGGCTGGAGTCAGCGGTATGCCGAAATGCAAGCATTAGAACTGTGGTGCATTTGGTGCAGGGTTATATTGGGAAGACGAGCGGAGACGTATGGAAACTCACTTAAACTACCTTTAGACAAACGTGGACCGTTTGGCCAGCGCGTAGGGAATGTAAGCCAAATCCTCTATAATGGACTCTAGTAAATTAGAGGGTCGTGCCCCTGCAGTGGAGGAGACTAAATATCTGATGATAATGATGATCAACATTATAGACTCCAGTTTTGAGGTAGTCATAGAAGTAAATAAAAAATTTATTTTAAAACAAATACCTAGATGACAGTTACGGTGTGATTAAGGTTAGCACGTCAACCAACCTTTTAACACAGTCATAAAAAAATATCAAGAGGTACTGTAGCACCTATCGGATTGTTGGGTCTCTAGTTCGATACCTTTTAAACACTTCACCAATATTTAGATGAGGACTCTCCTTAATTAACCTTACAACGGAGGGATCTTAGTAAAGGTAATCACAAAATACTGGTGTGTTCTCTAAAATGTTAAAGATATTTTCGAAGAATAACATCATTTTTCCTTTGTTTGTTTCTATACAACTTCACTTGTTTTATAAACCACTACCAATCCTGTAAGTCCCGACCCGAACTCGGCACATGAGGGAACGACTCAGGCATTATTGTGACGTTTTGTAGACGACAGCACATCAAGCGTCTTATTTCGTTGCAATAAAGGCTATTTTCCAACAAAAATGTATGTATGTACTTTGATGTACGCTCAGCTTTTTGAGCAACCGAGGTTGAGGTATTCGCTCACACTGCTTGGTGAAGGTAAGTATTCCAAATGGAAAATGAAATTGAATTGTTATAAGATTAAAGTGTTTGGAAAATTAGATTTAGGTTGCCGCAACTTCTCTATTTTAAAAAAAAGGATTTATATATAACTAGGATTTACTTACCCCCAGCAGCAGGATTCCAATTCAACCTGCAGCTAGCGTAGTGGTCCGGAACGCCAATCACCAGGCTAGAGGAAGAAACCGTAACTTTAAGAAACGCATTTTAACATTTTTAATATACCTAGTTAATTAAAGCATAAGGTGGTGGACCAACGATCTCATAAAGGTAGCAGGCCGCTACCAACCAACCGGTCATTATGGAAATCATTGGGGGAGGCCTATGTTCAGCAGTGGACGTCCTATAGCTGAAGTGATGATAATGATGTTGCTGAGCCTCCGCGGTGTCTGACTGTCTCACATTATTGACTAGGGTTTTACAATATTTTCAGTCAGACGATGCTATCAAAAATTAACTTGCCTCATCTTCTTGTATAATAGGCTAGTTTCCTAAAAAAAATTTTTTAGTCCGTCATGTTTAATATCAAAAAATATTGGACACATTTATATGTATTTTTATTTGTCAATCTAACAAATAATTACATAGTTATGGTGCGTTGAAGTTCCGCACGACGTCACAACGTGCGGCACTTTTACGCACGCATTAACGTCACGGGCCTCTTCTTATGAACTTTGGGGCGCTTTATCTCTTTAAATTTTCATTAGTTTGAAAAAGTGAAAAATACGTGTAGAGTATTTTTTGATAAGTTAACTGACGGACTAATTAAAACTCTTGCTTTTTGACCCAGGAAACATCCCTATTATAATCTATACGAAAACTATGTAACATGCAAAACCACTTTTATTTCTCGGAATAGAAATTGAAATATTCTTCGTAATCGCCTCTGGGTCTGCCAAGAACTATCGCAGCCAATGTTGGTCCAGTTAGAAGATGTATCACTACTTTACATGAAGTTTTGTACAGCCAGGGCTGCCACAATTTACTAAGTCTAAGTTGCACCACCTAACTTTCATCGTAACTACTATTACGTTAACCGGTGCTTTTTGTATGGAGTTTAACAGATTTTTGACGTTTGTTAAAGCTAAAGTAAAATGGCGCGTACCGGAAAACGCAGCGAGGGACGGCCACCCACAAGGTGGACCGACGACATCGTAAAGGTAGCGGGAAAGCGCTGGACGCAGGCCGCTACCAACAGGGTAACATGGAAAGCATTGGGGGAGGCCTATGTTCAGCAGTGGACATCCTGTGGATGAGATGATGATGATGAAAGTAAAATGGTGCATCCCGGCCTAATATTGCTAAATATTTTATTTGAGTTGATGCGTTCGTTTGTTTCAGACAAATGACGTCCACTGCTGGACAAGGCCTCCGATAAAAAATTCCTTAACAACCGATCCTGCATCTTAGTCGATGTATACTTACTTTGATTTAAAACACTTCTCTTCATCAGGCAGGCACTGCATATACACTACACTTATGTGATGTGGTTTTAATATAACTTGTACAGCGACACAACTATTTATTACCACTAACACATTTAAATAATGGAGATACGATACCACCAGTCAACTGAGATACTTTTTTAAAACTGTCATAATGCTTGTATGATATACCCACGTTTAAAGTCACTTGTAGATTGGTTTTTTTTAGAGTCAAATGATCGACTCATTATTGAGTTTAAATCATAGAAATAAAATCAACGATCTAAGCCAGCATTCCATATAACATTTTCAGTTTTGGTCCAAGGAATTATGTCTAAAATAGTGTCCGATCACCTATTAAATCAGTATTACCTGTACATTTTTGACACATATTACTTTTGTAAGCTTTTAAAACCGACGCGTTTATGAGTTACTTTAAGAAGTAATTTATAATAATAGAAGGTATACGATCTCATAATACTTGTCATTTAATTTTCTTGGTGCATATTTCTTTATTATCTTATTGACAACCCTACCCATATAAGCTAGCTCAACCCTAATATTTGGTGCCTACAAGCAATAAATCATGGCCAGCCAGCGTTATTGTAAACATGCCCTGAATGATCATTTTTACACAAACTGTCTGTTTATACGTATATTACTCATTGTTAGACATTGCTAATGCCTTAGATGGGGTACTCGGTCAGTGTCAGATTCTGACTATTGTGGGTAAATATCAATTCATCAATATATTAGGAAATGTAGTTTTAGACTCCCAGACTACAGACTTTTGTCGGCCGATAGTGCGGTCAGATTCTAATTTGTATGAAAAATTGGCCGATACCAAATCGGTGTAATGTGCGTACTAGGCCCCAATAATTCGAAACCACAACTTTTTTTAGAAGGCCCTTCATTCTGGTCTTAAAAACTTATTTAATTTTAAATTACCTGTAAATTACGATTTTTGTTCGCAATGTAATTGAAAAAAGTAGTTTAATTGAGTTGACAAAATAGTGACCTCACTTGCTTGTAGTGCCATACAAAATCTATGGGAGAGTTTCGTTTTGACAGTTTTAAAAAGTACGTCAATCGATTGGTGGTGTCAACATGTCTATTATAGATGAACTACACTGAAATGTCCCACCGACGACATTCACAGAAGGGCGCCACTATCTTCGTTCAACTACATGGTTTCCACCGTGGCAAAAACTAGCGATCCGCTATTGACGGTGGCCCCCTGTCAGTGTCAAATAAAGGACAGTTCAGTGTAGTTCTACTCTATTTAATGTTTTGTTTACTTCTCTCTAACTCACATAACATTTTAATCATCTGTTCTGTCTTCCTAATCCAAAGTATAAACTTCATGAAATGTCATGAAACTCGAAACCGTGATGAAAACCTTCTTGCTTACTTTGTCGTAAAGGTAAATCTACACCAGTGAACATTTTAAAAATCCCTGAGCAATAAACGCTTTTCTTATGCAAAATTAAAGAGAAGAAAAATCGATTTTACATCAGAACTAGAGTTGTTGATGAAGTTTTGTTTTAGAAAAATATCGAAATCACTAAATGAAGAAACAAACTCTTCTTTTTGCTGCTTAATGCTGACTCTACTGAGAATAATGCTACACATACCAAAACATCACTTAGACTTACAGCATGCTTATATCCTATCAATGACGAACAATCATCATCATCATCATTTCAGTCATAGGACGTCCACTGCTGAACATAGGCCTCCCCCAATGCTTTCCACGTTGATCGATTGGTAGCGGCCTGCGTCCAGCGCTTCCCTACTATTTATTTATTTATTTATTTATTTATTATTCATTATTGAGCAATTACATATTTGATCCAAATAGCGTCCTAAATCCTCTTTAGGTTTACGATGTCGTCGGTCCACCTTGTAGGTGGACGTCCCACGCTGCGTTTTCCGGTACGCGGCCTCCATTCCAGAACCTTGCTGCCCCATCGGCCGTCAGTTCTGCGTACTACAATAAGATAGCTAAATTGTAATGAAGACGAATTGCGCATAAGTACTGGTGTGAATACACCCTAACCGCGCCCGTTACGTCATTTCCTGGATGGGAGTCGTTACGTGAGCTTCACGACTCGTCAGCTTTCAGAATTCATGCCCAGATTTCATACTTCCGGCTGCTAAACGGTGAAAAATGTAACTGTAATAACTCTTTGGTGAATGGCCACTGAAAAATGTAAGCATAAGAGTGTCAGTATAAACGCAACTTTTGAGAGCGTCTGCTTTAAAATAAGCTTACTTTTTCATGGGACTTCAATCAATCTGTAAGATTAACTACAGTGAAGTGTTAAGAGCCATTTCACAAAAATATTCCGCGCGAATTTAGGTAAAAGCTGTCAACGCAACGTCAAAAGAGTAAAAAGAACGCTGAAATGGACAAAAAAATCTTGAGCCGTGACCGTATTAAGACTTGATTTAAGTTATTAATTTTAAGGTAGAATGAGGTATTCAAACTTGATTAATTAATTTAAATTTTTAATAGAGTTTATTAAGTCTTTTATATTTCGATTCATAATGAAACACGAATAGGTATAATATGTAAAATATATATTAAGTATAAAATAAAGACAGTCACATAGTGAAAAATAAATCTGCCCCCTTACAGCTCCATCATCGGACCCTGGATACGAATAATGAAACACGAATAGGTATAATATGTAAAATATATTAAGTACAAAATAAAGACAGTCACATAGTGAAAAAAAAAATCTGACCCCTTACAGCTCCATCATCGGACCCTGGATACGAAATATTCGTCAAGGCGAATCACACAAGCCCAAACTCCATATGGTTCTATTGTTTTGTTACGGAGGTGGCCATTGCATCTCCTCCAGATCCATTATCAGACAGAGCTAAGAAATAAATAAATAAATATTATTATAAGTAAACAAATAACTAAAATAATTCATCTTACTATCTTACTTTTTACTAGTCTTACTAATATTATAAATACGAAAGTTTGTGTGGATGTCTGGATGTTTGTTACACTTTCACGCAAAAACTACTGAACAGATTTTGATGAAACTTTACAGTACAGTACAGCAGTACTAGGCAGTCTGTGTTCAACTATCACTCGGGTCGGACGTTCCTATCGCAAGACCTTTGGTTCACTCAGTTCCGATACGACTCTAGTGCTGTGTGTAATTATTTTCGTTAATACACTGAGTTTATTAATTTCTACGAGTAGATTTCATTTTGCCTGAGACCTACGCCATGAACCCTGAACCAGAAGACCCTGTCGCCAGCGACAGCGACGCTCATCCAGCCCTGGCGTCGACCAGAATAACAATGTATAGGCTATAATTTATGACGATCTGTGACAAACTAAATTTCAAGCGGGTGAAGCCGCGGGCAATACTACATATTTCATACTAGCTTTTTGCCCGCGACTTCTTCTGCGATGAAGTGGAAAATGGTTCTAATAGAATTAAAATATTCTAAGAAAATTAATTTTGTTAAATGATTATATTTTTTGATATAAAATCTACACATCATTATGTTTAAATATTTGAATACTTACAAAATTATGAGATCTTTCTAAAACAAAATTAAAACACTACACCTGCCGCAGATTTCTTTGTAAACAATGTTTTTTTGTTTTTCCTTCAGGTGCTAAAATCACCAGGCTATTGTGTGCGCATACTCTGGAGTATTCCACATACAACTGGTCATCGGAGAAGCATAGATTTCCATTAAGTCTACTCCCGCTACCATATGGAACTCCGCTAAAACTCGTGAGGGCGCCAACACTTGCTTTTGTATCGAAAATTAGTATGAGCAGCTGCGCACGCGGTTGCCCATTGCAGGCTCTATGCAACCACACTATTTTAAACCGTGGTCCCTAAGCATGAGATGGGAAACTGCACTCTCTTGAATTCTCTTGAATTTGATGGTGTTAGGGGAATTCTAGGAATGAATACAGACTTTCCAATGGAATCTCCTCATCAATATTGCGAAATTGCGAGTTGCAATGCAATGTTACGTTTTCACTTGTTATTTTATTGTAATCTGACCTTGATTTTTCAAACACGTGTCAAAATAAAAAAAAATAATTTAAATCAAAAGTACTAAGGAATATTTCATTGATATCAACTTAGAAACAAGCACAGATCACAGAAACTAAAGGGAAATGTGACAAGGGACAAATTGGAACATATTGCTTGTGAAAGCAATGATGACAGTAGCGACGTCATTATGTAAACAGTTTATATTGCTTGCATAGTGATGATACCGCAATGGATAATGAGCACATAATTTGATTTCTTTGTGTGTGTGAATTTCTAATACGACACTGAGTTTCGAACTCAGCGCATTACTTAGCATCTCTCTATATTTCTATGGAACCAAATTATCTCCAAAATAACATTCCACACCTTTTTAACCTAGTCAGGTAATAATTTTAATAAAATACGAAGCACGTCATCTATCAATAGGATATATGTATATTTTAGAAGTTAATAAATTATGCATAAAATATAAACACTTTAGAAGTTTAGTTAAATCGTAGAATTTCTGAAAAACAAGTACTAAAATCGTACTGAAAAAAAAAAGTATTAACATGTTATCTAATTTATTTATTAAACGTCGAATTTTATCAAAGATTTTGGACTAAAGTTTTTGAAAATATTTTATAGCCTACATAGAAAAAAATTAGGATTCTAAATCGTGAAAGAATAATCATTGTAATTTATACTGATATTCACATCAATATTTTGACAAAGTGGTTACTAATATTTAAACAATAACTGTAGAAATTAATTCTACAATGAATATTCTTTAATTTGGGATACTTTTATTGCAGTTTATGCTGTGTTTTTAAACCAAAAACCACGATCAAAATGTGACGTTAATCTTCAAATTTGCCAAATTATTTTTAGATTTTACTCAATAATGGTAATGAAATTCAAGAATCTATTTCATTAATGGACTACAAGAATATATGTCCGATGATTTCTATATATTTTTAAGCTTATTATATGAGCATAAATAATATTACAGGACTTTGAAAATGAGTCTGCGGCAATTTTTTCGTAAAATGGTTGTGGGAGATGGGGCACTGTGAATTAAGCAAAAGAGTTTTAGTAAATCCGTTTCATTAATGGTCAACAACAAGGATTGACCTATCTTTCGCAGTTATTAAATAATCTCTGGGTGTTGCTTAAGATAGTAATTCATGCTTCCAAAATCTTAGAAATTCGCACGAAAATGTAAAATGGCTCTTAAGCATTGTTCAAATAAAAATAATGATGTGAATATACTTACTATACTAATGTTACTACTCTTTATTTGTGTGTTTAAGTAATTAAATTGTGTTAATGTCAATTCGAGTATACTAACACCCGTATTCACAAACGATGCTTGCTTAAGTGAAGCAGCAAATCGAACGCACAGCGTTAAATAGAGCTCTGTGATTGGTCCATGTGTCCCCTGTGCGGCTGTGCGGCTGTGCGTCCACAAGCACTGTGAGACCTCATAGTAATGTTTGTGAATATGGGCGTAAGATAGAACGAAACTGGTTTCAATAATTGACACCTAACATATTTTTTCGGAAGTTATAAAGTATAAACCTAATTGAATTTTCTTACGTTTTCATAACCTACGTACTTAATTTCAAAGAGTGAAGATCTTCTTATAAATGCTATTCGGTTCCTATATTATATTTTTATTTATGTAGCTGTCCCGGCTGTCCCCTAAGCATTTGGCGTGCCTAAAAATACTCCTCAGTGTATTTAAAAAAGAAATTCTCCGACATAATATTTCCACAGCCTAATTTACTCGTACCTTCACCTTCGTATAATTAATATTTTCTATTGTATACTCGCGTTTTCAAAGGTGCGTTAAATAAATAAGCCTTTTGTAACGGCATATCAACCCAAACATGCATCTTACGTAGTTGGAATTAAGGTTATTTTGCTATAGCAATGTTTATTATTATGTGCTTACTGTACGCCAGGGATGTTAGGATATGAAGTTTCGGTTATGGATACGGTTACGGATATTAAAATAATATGATACCAGTTACAGTTACGGATATGAATTCATTTCGGATAATACGAAAGTTTCGGATAATTTCGGTTACTGATATTAGAATTTTAAAAATTCAAATAGAAAGATGCTGCGCGACCTACAAAGCCACTTTAGTACTATGACGACACCTATGATAAAGGTAAAACAGGCAGGTATATTAGATGGTGCCAGGGGATGCCAAACAAGTAACAAATATTAAGATTTAGACTCCGCCTTTATCCGAAACTATCCGAAACCTTTGAATCGGTTTCGGTTACGAATATTTTTTTATTTCGGATATCCGATAGTTTCGGTTATGGTTAAAGATATCCATAACATCCCTGCACGCCACCGGTGGAAGCGTGTGCGCCGGAAGCGCCCACGAGCCGGGGCGGAAGTGACGTCACTACGCACCCGCGCCTACCCGCGCAATCGTTGTTCCAATTTTGAAATTCCACTGAATGGTTGAATGAGAACGCATGAATGTAACGGTATTTTGCCGGTGACGTATGTTACATGCAATTTGATGACGTCAGGCTGCTGAAAAATACTGAGGCGTAAAATGATAGCACGAGTTTTCAGCTTATTTCAAAGCTTTATAACCTACGTGAAAATATTTTTGCCATTAAGCCAACAATGATATTGTATTTTTAATTCTAAATAAATGGATACCTTTAAAACGGATAAAAAAAATCATAACTTGGATGTATAAAATGGCATGTTTATTCAAATTACAAAACAAAATATTTACACACAGCAACAAATACGGTACACATAAATAGAATCTATAAGTTAGTAACAATATCACTTATTTCCAATAAACTAATTAGCACCAATTTAATTCTAATAGTAACTTATCTGTTTTTACTATTCGAGTCATTTTCCGCTTCTTTACTTGTATTGTTTTCTATTTCTTTTGTTTTACTAACCTCAAGTTCGACTTTTGGTTTGTGTACGGGAACGATTTCTGTTGGAGGTGGTGTTTTGTTCACTAGGCTTCCATCATCTTCTGCCACCTGGAGACCAATAGTAGCCCCAAGCTTAGCACTAGCCTGCTTAAACGTATCATTCAGTTTAAGTTGAACAACGTTGATGCACATAGAAGTTAAGGCCAAACCGAATACTAAATACAAAATGGAACCCATCATTCTATGCGGGTGATCCGGCACCAAATCCCCAAGACCTATGGTGGACATGGATATGAAGACGAAGTAGAAAGACTCGAAGAAGCTCCAGTTTTCCCAAGTGTGGTACACTAAGGCTCCAATAAGGATGTATATGACCAGAATAACAATGGCGACTGAGATAGGGAGATTGAATTCGTCGTCGATTTCGAAGACAGATGGCGCTGGCGTCTCAGGATCGGTTTCGTTGTCGAAATCTCTTGGTAGAGTTCCTGGCTTAGGTGGTAGAGGTGGAGGCACGTCGCTTGGTTTCCTCTCGATTGCAGGAGGCTCGGGGAGGCTTTCGACGTCTTCCTCGTTGAATATTTGGGAGGGCCGCCGCACGACGTCGTAAACGATGTTCAGGCCTTTCATCATCTCCTGGAAAACGGAAAATTACGAATTATTTGGGTTCCGTATGAAGTCGTAAAATACGTTTATTTTTAGGGCTTTTAATACTGCTCTACACGTTCCAATATACATAATTTTTACCCTACTTTTCCGTTTTAATAGCTACTTTTCATCACAAATAAAATAAAAAAATAATAGATAATATTTAATGGTGTAATTTCTTAATGTCTCCCAAAAGAAAGATTTCCTTAAACCAGACAAAGTAACCCAAGATTTTATAAGTCCTAATATTTCTCGATCACATAGTAAGTAGTACGTAGGTAGTAATAAAAAGATGGATTCTGTTTTAGAAATATTCCATCCCCAGAGCTTATAATACTGAAATTTTATGTAGGTAAACATTGAGCAGTGTGTGTTTAATGTTGTGAATTATTACTACCATTATTTATACAGACTTGTTATACTTCTTTGCTCTATAAAAACTTGACAGTCTTATAGCTTACTAGCCCGCGATTTCGTACGCGTGGATCCCGTTTTACCCCTAAAATTGTTAAATTTTGCAAAATCCCGTCTTATTGAGCACCCACGTTCTAAAAGGAATGCAAAATTTAAGACTCCTAGCACTTGTAGTTTCTGATATTTCGTGTATACCTAGATTAATATCTATCCACATAATGTTTTCGAAAACAGTTCACTTTGGTGTGTTTTATTAAAACCAAGTGATTGGTATTAGTACCTATAAATAATCACAAAAACTTTTGGTCTAATTACGTTTACAACTTAATGCTAACTCTACCATGTTTTCCTAAATACATAGGTACATAATAATATTATGAATTCAGGCCACAACCTTCAGAAAGAATTGATTAATAGAAATCGATATTTAATCATTATTTAGCAGAAGTTACATTATCAAGGAAGGTAAGAGTATAAGCCTAGTCGCAGGCCATCGATTTTTCTTTGGCCGATAGTTTAGTCGGGCAGTTGAATCCAGTGTGCCTACCATGAGTTTACGTTAGGTGTGCTCGCTAGCGACTGCGTAAAAAAATTACATTTAAATGTATGACATATTGTGTAGCGCCCCTAGCGGCTACTTTCAAGAAATAAAATCTTCATAGAATTTTTTGACGTATTCGCTAGCGAGCTCACCTAACGTAAACTCATGGTAGGCACACAGGGGTGGGTTTAGTAGGGTGGGCATGTATGGAAGTACGCACCTTACACCGATTTGATTTGGCCGATTCTTCATACAAATTAAAATCGGGCCCAATTACTATCGGCCAACTAAAAATCGGTGGTCTGCGCCTAGTCTAATGTACCTCCCGTGCCGCTTCCATACCTCATGCAGACTGAGTTAAATGCTGGACTTATCTCGTCTTGCCAGCATAAATTTAATTCCTGGAACACCACTGGGGCTAAATTCTTTATCATTTTTCCCAAGCAATTCTATTAGCACTCGTAGTATAATTACTTAGTTCTAATTTCTAATAAATTGTACATATTAAAGTAATCCTGTTTTCCTTAATAAAATCTTTTTATACAGCGCCCTCATTATTGAACCGCCTTACACTTGCCGGCTTGTTCTGTTTAATCCTAACGATGCGATTGCTTTGAAGGCAAACAAAGAATGTTACAACACAGCCCCCGGCTTAATCATTACTCATAGAATAAAAGAACTCCGTATTGTTACCCTTACATTACTTTCGTACAAGAATAAGAATAATCTCCGGGGAACATGTTGATTTTACGTTATTTAAAATATAGAACACTAGGTTGCCTTCGGTTTTTCCCGTGCTAAATTTTGTCTGTGACAGAAAAACTTTACCGCACGCTTCCCGGTCTCCAAGGCCGAGATTACAACTATCCCGGGGGCTCAAATTTCATCAAAATAGGTTCAGTGGTTTAGGCGTGAAAGCGTAAAATACACAGACAGAATTTCACATTTACAATCTTAGTAGTTAGTATTTGGCCATGTAGAATGCTTGACCAGTGATTTGATTGTCATTGGAAACTCAACGCCAATCAGTTGCTCTATGTACGATGCAACTCGACACGAATCTAACACAAAGGGTGCCGATGTTTACGCTCTACCGAATACGTATAGAGCGACAAGTGGTGTAAAGCCAGGCCCATTCAAAAGAGATTTGCGACAACTGGCCAAATAGTCACTAGGGCGCTCTAGTTTTAGAGGTTTTGTTTTGTTTGGTACCGGACTAATACAGTTGTGATTATCATTGTGACTTCGTCAATTTAGTTTTAGTAGTTATATAAATAATAGGTAGCCATTTCTTCAAGTCTAAAAAGTTTTGAAACAAAGGTGACACTTAAAAGTATTCGATTTAAGCGAGCACTGTCATTTTACTGTATTCATTTATTAAGCACTAAATTATTTTTTGTTTTTTAAAATTCAATTTTCTCATAAAGGAAAATCACAATACTTATTGTGCCTACCTATTTTGTTGTATCAACAAAACATAATAATTTAAAAATTATAAAATAAAAACTGTTTAACCCTTAAATGCATGAATTAATTAAAATTATTTTTTATCTCAAACATTCACGATTCTAATTATTTGATAACTTTCGACAACATTTTTGCAAACACACAATAATATTTTTTGTTTTAGACTAATGTTGTGCAACTTTGTATTCTGCTCGTCCTTCAAACGTTTTCCTTCTTCCGTTTTATTCATTTTTGCCGCAGAAAATACTTTGTATTTCTCTCCAGCAATCCTTTTCTGGAAATGCTAAATAAATGGGATGTAAATTACTCCAGTATCTTAATTGGGATGGAGAAAATCTTTTGCAAAAATATATTTTTTATTTTTAAACATTACCGTACTGAAACAGACGAAAGTAGGCATTGTTTCCGCTGAATTATGACCGTTTTCACCATCAATCCCTAATTTTTAAGTGACCCCTATGGTAACATATAACAGAATTTTGTTTTTATAGGGGTCACTTAAAAATTAGCGATTGATGATGAAAACGGGCATTAAGCTCTTTAAATTTCAAACATGTTCGTACATTGCTAGAATTCAGAAAAGCAATTTGCTTTTACCTTTTTCATAGAACTGTAATAAATAATCGTATCATGCAATGCGAAATTACTGTAAGTCATTCATGCAAATGAATGCATTTAACTTGATACATAACGAAACGGCGACTACTACTGAAGTGGTGTGTACATAACCGTGGAAAATTTTCAAAAGTAGTTCCTTAATTTTCTATAAAAAACAATCTATACCCGACATTGTATTTCAGTATTTATTTCATCTAAGTATAGGTACTAATATTATAAAGTTGAAGTGTTTGTTTGTTTGGTTGGTTGAACGCGCTAATCTCAGTAACTACTGGTCCGATTCGAAAAAAGTATTTATGTGCCCATTTATCGAGGAAGGCTTTAGTAATAACATTACCCTACACCCAATAGGGGCTGAGCAGTAAAGAAAAATATTACAAAAACGGGAAATATTTTTCAAAATATTTTCACGCGTACGAAATCGCGGGCACAGCTAGAATGATAAAATCGATCTCTCTTCAAAGTGAAAACTCATGTTTTAAGCTTAAGTAAGCATTAGAATCGCGTCCACCACAAGCTTTACTTAATTACAGTATATCCTACTTAATTCCGTTAGGTAACAGTTAATAAGATAATTAGTATACAACGGGTATAATTAGCAAAGGATCTTACAATTAATGCGGGTGTTACCATGAATTGTTCGAATCCTTTCCGAATGGCTGCCGTTTTTGCTCTTACTGCTTTGTAATAAAGCTCACCTGGTAAGGAAATATTTGAACCGAAATATAGGCAGAAGAAAACGGCCAGGTATTTATTTGAGTTCTCAAGTGTTTAAGGTTTTATTTAATACTCGTATGTTGAAGTTCTGTAAGCCTCCTCTCCCTTTTACTTTTCATGTATTAGGGAGAGTCTTCCCCCTGCATTAGGACTAAATCGCTGAACACTGAAGTATTGTATTAAGTCTTTTCAATTTTAAATTAGCAGTGAAAACTCCCAGGCTTGTGTAAGACTTATTTTTTGTGTGCTACCTGTGTTCTGTATGTTTTCCTAATAAACAAAAAAACACTGACTATAAACCTGATTATTAAGATCATGAAATAAACTTTTAAGCATCCTCTTTCGAATTAAATATACACCTACAACTCATTTTTTCTCTGCTACAAGCAAACAACTTCTCTTTCGGACAAAATGGTAATCCATCCCACAAAACATGGTAATGATACTCTTAATGGTAAGAATACTATTAATTGCAAGTATTAAGTTTCAAAGCAATCGTAGTAAAAATCTGTGTATTACGATTGGCTTTTTTCTTCGAAGCTACACATAAGCCCTATACTGGGGCCAGCCTACGTACTCCCCCGGGACCCCAGCTTTAGTTTTCCGCGCGAAGATTTGTTTCATTGGCCAGGTACGTTTTATCGTCTTGTTTATGCGCTGCCTAAATTATGGGTAGTTCCAATAAAGCCTACATTATGTACTGGCATAGTGGAATTTAATACCGTAGTTCCATTTTACGTAAATAAAAAAAGTATAATAAGTAAGTACAAGGTGGACCGACGACATCGTAAAGGTAGCAGGGAAGCGCTGGACGCAGGCCGCTACCAATCGATCAACGTGGAAAGCATGGGGTCGTCCTATGGATGAAAAAAAGTATTCTTCTAGGCATTTTTGCTACATTTTCACATCCACAGATAATTTGGATCCTAAGTATGAACCTTATACGGAAGCTCCAAGTTGCACAGCGTGCTATGGAGAGGGCTATGCTCGATGTTTCTTTTCAAGATCAACTCGGAACTGAGGAGATACGTAAATGAACTAGAGTCACTGACATAGCCCAACGGATTTGCAAGCTGAAGTGACAATGGGCAGGGCACATAGTACGTAGAACTGACGGCCGATAGGGCAGCAAGGTCCGAGTGGATCCCACGTAGGTACCGGACCGTAGGCATTATTAGTCATCATCAGCTCTACATCTAGTAGTCCACTGCTGGGCATAAGCCTCCCACGTCCAGCAGTTGACTATGACGATGATGGCTTATTTAGTACCATTATAAATGTGTCTCTAGGGATATGGGCTTACTCTGCCTTCTTCTATTTTGTTAAGGGTACACAGAGCGTATAGTTTATTACAATAGGAGCCAAAGTTTCTATTGTTAACGGACAATTCCCGATACACCTGAAATATTTCGTCGAAATACGAAATACAATTTTGTATCGAGCTTGGGTAAGAATATCAATATATAATAGGATGTTGACCTTTTTAGGTAAAACTATGCCTCTAAAATGCTTTAAAATTTTATTACAATTTACCACTTCTTCCTGAGGATGAGGGTCTGTTCGAGCACTAGCAGTTAGCGAAGTATAAATAGTGACATATCTTTTAAATCTTATTAATAGACAAACATTTTAGCGACAAATAGCCCAATGGTGTAGGTGTCGTACTGGCCTGATCTAGATCCGAGGAACGCCGGTTCGGATCCCGCCGCCGCCGGACTATTTTGGTGAATCCACTCGTAACACAAGCATTTAGGGCCCTCGCCCACGGTGACTTTTTCGACAGCATCGCTACTAACGCACGTTAGTCGCATTTGCAACGCACTACAGAAGTGATGCCAACACGCTACAGCAGCGCGATTGCATCACTACTCAAAGTCGCAGTGAGCGAGGGCCCTAAGCTTCACGAGGGGTTCACGGGACTTTTTAATCATCACTAATAGTCTTAACACGTTGAGTGCGAAACCAGGTCTATAGACCTTGTGTACGTCTCGCTTACCGTGCGGCTAAGAAAATTATAGTCTTCCTTGTCGTGCGAAAGGCATAACTTCAATTGGGTCCGGTGTAGGAAAGTGATGAATATACAGTGTGAGTCACGTTAAAGTGTACCTACATATGAAAATAGATGAAACTATACCTATTTTTATCGACAAAAAAGAGGTCAAAAAATTTTTGAGATTTTTTTTTAATTTTTTATAGATTTTTTTTTCTTTCAATTACTTATTGTAAAGAAAACGTAATAACTTTTAAACTAAGCGGTATATCCTGATAAAATAAAAACTGTAATAATGCTAAATAACAAGCGATACTAAAAAAATACATACAATGCACAAAAAATGCCAACAAGTAATAAAAAATTATACTTTTTGAAAAAAATCTGCTTAAAAATTCGTGTTTTTTTGGTTATTTGATAAATTTCTCCAAAAAATGCCCCTATAACAGGTGGTTTTTATTGTTGTGTATTATTCTCTATCGTATTACCTTTGTAAAACCAAAAATTGCATGTCTCTATCCCTATCACCACATTTGCTATGATAGTTTGAACAAAGGCCTACCACAACATTATTCTCCTCTACAGGTAGGGACAATTTTAATTTTAACTAAAATGCTTATTTTACTTCGAAATCTTTTGTTTTTACTTGAAATCTAACTTGTCTTTATCAAAATTACAAATCTAGAGCCATTTTCAGTTTCGTTGTCAACGAAGCGTTGAATGGCGCGCCCGGAGAGGCTTAGTTCAAACGATCATAGCAAATGTTGTGATAGGGATAGAGACATGCAATTTTTGGTTTTACAAAGGTAATACAATAGAGAATAATACAAAACAATAAAAACCACCTATTATAGGGGCATTTTTCGGAGAAATTTATCAAATAACCAAAAAAACACGAATTTTTAAGCAGATTTTTTTCAAAAAGTATCATTTTTTATTATTTGTTGGCATTTTTTGTGTATTGTATGTATTTTTTTAGTATCGCCTGTTATTTAGCATTATTACTGTTTTTATTTTATCAGGATATACCGCTTAGTTTAAAAGTTATTACGTTTTCTTTACAATAAGTAATTGGAAGAAAAAAAATTCTATAAAAAATTAAAAAAAAATCTCAAAAAATTTTTGACCACTTTTTTGTCGATAAAAATAGGTCTAGTTTCATCTATTTTCATATGTACACTTTAACGTGACTCACACTGTATATCTATGATGTATTCTTAAAATAGAATCCAATGATGTACCTAACTTAATACCAGGTTTTTAGACCTGGTACCGCACGGAAGTAATAAAATGTCTTCACAATGCGAAACCAGGTCGAAGCACCTTGTACCCTGCGCACCTGGTACCGCACCCCACGCTAGCTTCGTGCAGCCACTGTTGCCTCGCATTCGTAAGAAACGCACATGTCGACATGGCGTCAAGAGAAACAAACAAAATCAAAACTGCAAATTGATTATAATTTAATTTGCTACCCGATTTATTGCTAATTTAAATAATGTTTTTCGTGACAAGCATTTGAAGTTGTAACTAAATGTTATTAAATAATATGTTTTCTTTAAATATAGCTTATTTAAGTATTTATGCACGTATGTCTTATTTGTAAAATATTTAGACTAAATTATTAAAACATCTTTGTTTGTTTTTTTTTTTTTTTTATTTTATTAAAACTTAATTTAAACTATCGATATTTGTATTTCACATCCCTAGAATACCCACCAGACTTCCCTACTTCAGTGCGGCACAGGGTGCATAAGCCTTGTATTTTGAATATAGCTATAATTTTTATACTAAACAAGTTATTCACGAACGCCTTCAGGTGTATGTCAATAAATGCATTATTATTAATATTCAAAGAAAAAAAACACAATATCTATTAACATGAAGCCAAAAATAAAATTAATATATCTTAAATATTACAAGGTCTTTAAGCCTTGTGCCGCCACAATGTAAGTTTTAATACCAGGTTTACTGACCTTGTACCGAAGGAATGGAAAGTATTAGAAAGTTGCTGCCGCAGCAAAGGTGTTAATCGAGAGGTAATTGAAGATCTTTTTATGAGCGTGTATTTTGGAAACAGTACATAACACTTATTAAAGCAAAGGTTTAGATTTGTAAGGATTTTTAAACACAAGCTTTTGCCAGCGGCTTTACGTGGATTTCGATCTGTCAAAGAAAGTTGCGTGCATGTCCCTATTCCAAAAGCTGGCATAAAAACTTTTCCTTGTTTTTTTTTTGGTAAAATACATGAGTCAGTTAAATGCACATTCAGTTACAGTACAAAATAGGTGTATACGAATTTTGGATACCATAATTATTTTAGTTTATTTTATGGATAGGTCCAACATTTTCCTTGATTAACTTTGACGGACAATGTAACTGGGTTGCACCATCTTACATTAACTCTAAGAAACGCCAAAAGACTGTTAAGCTCCATACTAAATAATCGGTTACAGTTATAGTTACGGTTATAGTTACGGTGGTGCAACTTAGCCTTACTTTTCAACTCATGAACAATTGAACATACCTGCATCGGCGCGGTCCTCCTGACCTTCCTACAGCTCCTCGTGTAGTAGAATCTCCTGATGAAAGACCAGAAGAACTTGATGTTCCTCGTGAAGAGTTTGCCGAAGTCTGCCAGCACGATCAAGAAGAGAGGAATACCCACGATGGCATACGCGATGGTGGCGACCCGCCCATACGTCGTCTTTGGCGCGATGTGGCCATAACCTGGAAATTTTTATAACACGGATTCAAAAGAGGTAAATACAATCTTTGCCACTTCATTACTACAATGTTGTTTATTTAAAAAAGCAAGGACAGTAACATTATTTTGTTTTACTAACGGGACTTATGCAGAAATTAACAGAAATAATGGGAATTGAAATCTTAAAACAAAGTAACTATGCGTGTAAGTGATTAAAAGTAGGTGCCATGGCTATTATTTTGGGGAAAAGGGAAAATTGATGCCGATAAAACTAACTACAGTGAGGGCAATAATAAAATGTGATTTAACGTATACTATTACCTGTATCATTATTACCACCAAAACAACTCAACAGAATAAAGGTAAATTATATGTAAAATACAGAAGTAAAAAGGTAAAAATAAAAACTACAAATAAAATGAAAATAGTGCTATTTAAGATGAAGAACAAATCGGCAGTCTTACCAATAGTCGTAATTACTGTTAAACAGTAGACGAACGAGTTCATAAAACTCCAGGATCTAAGTCCACTGTATGAAGTGATTCCTTGTTCGAATGCCGTATGTAATTGGTTTTCGAATTCGAATAACTTATTTCGAGCCATAGATTTCCAATCATCTTCCCGCAAGTAATGACTCCCACGCCATAAGGCTTCAATGAAATCTCGCTTCACACTTCGCGTGCTACATTTGTAGGCATTTTCAAAAGATCCTTCGAAACTTTTGAACATCATTCCGCCTAATCCACAAAAAATGATCAACAAAATAATATCGCAGATACACCTGTTTCGTAGCAACCGAATCTTCTCACAATCTGCTTTGCGATCTTCCTTATATTGTTGCCATTCAGCTATGATTTTCCATTTAGATTTAACTGCAGGTTTATTCTCTTTTGGCTCAGGTTTTTTGGTGTCACTTTCCTGCTCACTTGGTTTTTGTACACCATTTTTAGCAGCCACTGACCTCTTTCTTAAGACTGGCTTTTCAGCCTGGATCTCTCTATTTGCTTCTGTATGTTCTTTAGTTAAAGCCGTTATACTTTTCGTTTCTTCGCTATCTGCTTCTTGGGACAAAAGGTGCAATTTTCGTGCCAATTCAGCTGTTCGTTCGGATAAATCAAACTCGTACTCATTTTCACTTGGAGATGTGGAATAACAACTCGAAGTGTACTCAGATTGACTTGCGTCCACATACCCAGAGCTTTGTCGACTACTTCGCTTTTCCTTTTCTAATTCTACTCTCTGATTTGTCGTCAAACCAGATAAGATTACTCTGTCACTGATTATTTGAATGGTTTTAGGGCATGATATTCCTCTTACATTTCTTGGCGTAGTTGATGGTGTTTTATTAGGAGTCTGTAGTTTATTACTGTGACTTTTGTACTCAGCTGGAAGTCTAGGATCGTCTTTGGGAATGGACAGACTCCTTGCTCGAGCTTTCTGCATCAGTTCAATAATTTCTCTACTAGTCTGACTCATTCCTGTACCTGTTCTATCTATGACTTTGGGGGCTGTATCCTCAACTCGGTTAACCGATTGCGAACGGTTAGCTCTTGGAGAACGGTGTTTGGTAAAACGTCGAGGTGTGGGCACTACCTTTCTCGTAGGGCCGGTAGTATTTCCGATTTGGTTACCTTGATCCTCACTCATCTCACTCTCACTAGTTTTACTCTGTAAACGTCATTATGGATAAAATATTAGTTTCTTCAAATATAATATGGCAAACAATTAACATCATCAATCCTCGCTTTTTGATTTTAGGCCAATTGGAAATACAGCGTTATTAACAAAGCAATAAACAGAATCAAAAGTAATTTTACATAAAAACTGACCCCAAATCTTGTAGCGGATTTGCTTCGCGCTGGTTTCACTGGCGGTACCCTGCTTTGTGGTTCGTCTTTTGTTTGTTTAACGGATTGTCTCATAACAATAGGTTTAACATCAGCTGACATTTTCCTGCTTGGAGTTCTAACGATTCTTTCCCTCACTTCGACAGTTGGTTTTTTATCAGCTGTTAATTTTTTACTTGGCGTTCTCTCCACTTGAATAACTTTTGTCACAATATCTCCTGGGGTTGCAGGTGTGAGTGAATCAGGTGTTTTAGGCGTAGGTTTTTTCTCAGGTTGTTTTATTTCTTTTTCCTCGAATGTAAATACATCAGCTTCTTTTTTCAGTGGAGTTTTCAATACTTTTTCACTAGATTTCTCTTTCTTTTCATCACTGTATACCATTTCTTCTAATTTCTTTGGAGTTGTAGGTAAAGGATGAGGGAAAGTCTTTTCCTTGGGTGATGTACTTATTGGAGTAGGTGGGGAAAGAGAACCTCTCTTTTCAACCGGTGTTTCAATTGTAAGAGAACTTCGCCGACTGGAGTCTTCATCTTTAGGACTCAATGTGTAATTTGTGCTCAGTAGTTTATTTGCTGGATCTATAAAACTGCCTTTTCTTTCTAATTTAGATAGTTCTTCTTTGTCTGGTATAGCAAATGGTGAGATACTGCGGCGTCTTCGTTCGTTTGCGGCAAACGCTCTTGCTTCCAGAATTTCGTCCGTGTCTAGATCATAGACTGGATCTTTGACATTTGCCCTTTCTTGCACCAGTCTTTTCATTTCCAAATAAGTCGTCTCAGCTTCTAGCTCTCTAGAATTTCTTGGGGGCTTCTCATCTTCATCTGAGGTAGTTGTGTCTTCATGAGGGACCGGGGTCCTACCGGGTTCAGGAGTCTTCTCTCTTTGTCTTGCTGCTTGACCTCTGTTTTTGGAGAGGTTTCGTCTCTTCCTAATGGACATGGTCTGCCTGTCTTCAGCCTCCATCTCTTCTAAATTCGTCTTCTCTGGGGATCTGGATACTAAAAGGCCTGAGGTTTGGGTTTCGGATTCGGCTTTTATGATAGGGATTTTCAAGGTTAATTTCTTTTCCGTTTCATTTCTCTCACTCATCACCACACTCCTATATCACTGCCTGAAAAAAAAGAAAACGCGTTTATTAGATAACGCGGCAAGCACTTCACTGAAGATAATAAAATCAATAGGCCGGTTTTTAATTTGGCAATAGATGACATATCTCCTGCCAATAGCCGATGCGATATAAAAATAAACCGAGAATTAAGAGCTCGTAATGTAAACTTACCGCTGACAAATCGAGGCGGATAACAAACTCCTTACTAACCGGGACAACGCAATCTAAGAAAAGAATCTATTTTGGAAGCCCGACATTTCGGACGTAAACAAACGTAATAAATCGGCGCAATCCATTTTCGGCGGTGAACTGACACGAGAGACGATTTATTCGTTTACGTCGAACGATAACTGCGATTTGACGAATAACACTGGCAGAATATGATGTCGCGAATTTTCTAAATAAACACCCAACAGATTGGTCGACTTGTGACTGAGTTGAAGCGCCAAACGCACTGGGCAATGCGCCAATTTTAAAACAACTACACCTACATTCACGTTGGTTCGCATAGCTGCGTGTGCCTGCACCGAAAATAAGAAGCTCGTCCACACTACTCCGACACATCTGAGCATAATTTTCCATAACGACTGTTTATACACAAAACGCGATGTCGAACAATGGGAGAGATCTACTCTGTTTGGATTTCACACTTGTATCAATACCAATGTGAAAGCCGAGCTATTATTTTGGTATCAGATATGAAGTTGTAGGAATACTGTCGCAAAGCTTAACGAGTCATTAAAATGCGTAGAGCATTTGGAATTTTTAGATTCATGATAATACGATAAGTAGAAATGAAGATGAAAGATATTCCATCCCACAGATTCCTCGAATCATTTTCATTTCGACTTTCGTCCATCTTAGGTACTTTAATGGAGGCTAGAAATCATAATCCAAATCCGAATTTTGGTCATCTCTATACACCTTACTTACTTTCAGTTTGTACTTCTTAGGTACCTACTACTTCTTCTAAGAAATATCCCTGCTTATTGGTAATGGAATTATGTATTCTAATTTAGGATTCCAAGTCGATGAATGGAAACATTTTAATAAAATATAATGTTGCTCTCTATGATTTGTAAAAAAAATACTTACCTAACATAATCACTTGATTTAATTAAATAATTTCAAACTTCAGATACGAAACACATGAAATTAATTTAGATTTTCATTTGTTTAGTTTAATAACGGGTACTACTCGTATTTTTAATGTATTATCTAAAAGAAAGCAGGTAGAGCTCGTGAACAATAAATAAAAACAATAATAGCCCTCAGTCTAGTCTTTCAAAATGTTTAAAGGAATAAAGTCTTTATTTCAAATGTGTCTGAACCACTTTGTAAGCCTGCAAGCGGAGACACAAAGGATTGTCGCCGCGTTTACCTTCGAAAAGAAAATAAATAAATATTGCTTTAGAAGCTTTGAACGTGTTAACAGTGGCTCTTTGAGACAAGGAAAGTAATCAGATTTGTTATAAGCATACAACAAACAATTGTTTGGAAATGTCGGGTTGACTGTTGCAGTAAGGGTAAACGCCTGACGCGATTTATCGAGCAGCAAAACCCTTCCAATAATATTGCCGCCGCAAACCGTCAGGGCGTTTGAGACGAAAATACATTTATGAAAAACTTTATGTTATTTTAGCCACAACAAAATCAAAAAGGTTCTTTTTGAGTTAAGTTTAAGGGTTAAGGGTAAGGCTAGAAGGTTTTTATGTTTTAAACCTAATCAAACTTAGTTAAATACTGAGTAAAGAAAATTAGGAACTGAGAGATAACCAGTATGATTTTTACGCCGCCAGGAAGCACTTTCTTGCGCTTGGTATTTAATTTTAAGAATCTTTTCCGTTAGGTCGATAAAATTTTGTTGTTATTATTGCTCCTGAAAAGTAGTTTCAGATAAATGAAACCATAATTAACTAAAACTTACCTATAGTAGTGTAAATGGTGCCGGCATAGAACATGCAGTTCCAGAACGTCCAGGTCTTCTTATTTTTGACGTTGTTCACGAAGTCCGTGTAGTTGGCCTCATACTCTTCTAGTTTTAACTCTATGAGTTTCAGCAGTTCTGTAGCATTCTGTAACAAGAATTTGTTTTTTTGTTTATTTAAGAACCCTCACTATGTGGACCGACGATGTGGTAAAGGTCGCTAGAAGAACCTAGAGGGAGGCCTTTGTCCAGCTGTGGACGTTTATCTGAAACGAACGAACGAACGAAGTACCTACTATCTGTCGAATATTCTACAAACGTCAATAATACATGCTAATAAAGAACTTCAGGAAGAAATCAACACTCTTAAAACTGAACTAGCAAGCGCTCATGCAGAAATCGACCGACTAAATATGCAAGTCACCAATATACAGAAAAAAATGGACGAACAACAAAAGAAAAACCAAATATTGAAGCAGCTGCTTGAAGAGCCAGCACCGCGTAGATCAACCCCCTTGAAGCAAAACTACCATAGAAGCTCACATACGAGCACACCACGCCGAAAGTCAACTCTTGCATCTGACTCATGCGATAATTTGCAAAAACGAAGTAATGCCACAGAATAATAATAAGTATGGTAATGCCCATTCGGGGCCTGCGACGCCGATCTCGAGGGAAAATGAACCAAGTGTGGAAATCATAAACACTGAGTCACCGAAATCAACATCGACCTCAGAATTTATCGCTGTATCACCACCAAAGATTTACATCTTTGGCAGCCAGCAATGTGTTGGCCTGGGACACCAACTCCTTCAGTCAAGACTTGGCAGCAACTTTGGACAACATTCAGTTTGCGCCCTCACTAAACCTCACGCTACAGCTGAAGAGATATTAAAAGGGTCTAACAATGTTGAAGACTCACCTCAAAACTTCATAATATTATGCGCTGGTGAAAATGATCATAATCCGACAAAAGTTTTCATAGAGTTTGCATCAACCCTAAAAAAATTTAAATGTATTAATATTATTGTGCTGAGTATTATTAATAATAAGTATCTAAATACCACCGAACTGAATAAAAGTATTGCAAATGTATGTAGAAATGTACCTAATTGTGAATTTGTTGACATAACTTCTAACCAATCACAATTTAATGGTTATAATTATTTAATATTGACATGTAATAAAATAAATTTTCTAATTGACTATCACATTTACAGTTCTAAGTACCTGTCATCTAAGGGACTAAAAAAAATAATTAAAAACAGTGCAAAACATAAAAGTAAAGTACCTAAAAAATCATCCTCTATGAAAGGCACTATTCCTTATTACTTCCCTGTGATTAACAGGAAAACTAGTAGTTCTCAGAGTAACTTAATATCCCCACCTGCATGTCCAATGGCAAATTTTTTATCCAAAACGAGCAAACAACTGAGAACAAAAAGATAAGTAATGAGAGTGGGCAATTTTTTACCATACTTCACCAAAACATTGCAGGAATCCTTAATAAAAATGAAATATTTGACTTGACAATCACAGAACTCTCTAAAACACTAGGACGTATAGATTTCATTTGTATGACTGAAACATTTATAAAAAAGGGATCAGAGTCTAATTTACAACTACCTGGATATAAACTTGCATCCTCATATTGTAGACAAAATCAAAGACGAGGAGGCTCATGTATACTTATTAAAAATGGCTTTGATTACAAACTCCTAAATATCACAAGTGAATTGGCATGTTCATATAGCTTTGAGTGCTGTGGCCTCGAATTAATGAGCCACGGACTTATTATAGTATGTATTTATAGGATCCCAAACTCGAATTTACAGATATTTTATGATAAATTTTCACTACTCCTGGATAAAATCACTAAAAATAATAAAAAGCATGTGATACTTTTTGGTGACTGGAATATTGACATCTTGAAAGATACTCCACAATCGAGGGAGCTCAAAGCTATTCTCTCTAATCATAACTTATGTCCGCATATAAATATACCTACTAGAGGAGCCTCCAGTATCGACCAAATAGCCAGTGACTTACAAGATGTTAAAGTAACCATACACCATTTAGCCTTATCAGACCATACGGGACAATCTATATTATTCTCTGTTCCCAAACTACAAACTAACGTTAAAACCACAAAAAAATGGTCTGAAAATCGCCGAGACCTATGTCAAGAAAACATAGTAAAGTTCTGTAAATGCATATCGTCCCTATCGTTTAATGAAGTTTACGAAGAACATGACTGTAACGAATCATTTGATATTTTTCACGACCTATTAAAACTATTTTATAATCTCTGTTTTCCATTAATACAAGTGAAAATCGGGAAAAAAATAATTAAAAATAAATGGATTACTAAAGGACTAAGAAAATGTTGTATAAAAAAGAGGTCACTATACTTTAGATATCAAAACGATGCTATTAATAAAAAACATAATAAAGAAAAATACACGACCTATACAAAAATTTTGAAAAAATGCATCCATAAATCACAACAAATCAATAATAACCGATATATCGTAGAGTCGAAAAATAAATGTAGTGCTGCGTGGAATGTTATTAAGAACAATGTTAATTTAACTAATAATAAAAGCGACATAAATACAATTAAAAAAGAAGGCAACATTTATATCAAACCTAATGACATTTGTGAGTTATTTAATGACCATTTTATTAATTTGACAACTGAAAATAATAATAATCCTAACATTGACAATAATACAAACAATATTAATAGTATGACTAATAGCATGTTTATAGAGCCAATTATCGAATCTGAAGTAATAAAAATTATCAACACTCTAAAAAACACTACCTCCGCGGGTTACGATGAAATATCCACAAAAATTATTAAAATTATCTCAATCTTTATAGCCTCACCATTAACCGATATAATAAATAAATCATTTGAACAAGGTATTTTTCCTAGGAGACTTAAAATATCAGTGGTCAAACCTATTTTTAAAAAAGGTGACCCTGCTGATATGGGAAATTATAGACCGATCACTTTAATACCAATATTATCCAAGGTATTTGAGAAGGCTATGCTTACGAGAATGGAGACCTTTCTAACCAAAAACAATATTCTAGCACCGAACCAGTTTGGGTTTAGAAGGGGCAGGTCTACCATTCAAGCGTGCTTTTCTTTAGTAAGCGAAATCACTGAAGCCTTGAATAGAAAACAAATAGTAATGGGTTTGTTTCTGGATATGAGTAAAGCCTTTGACTTTGTTTGCCACTCCCAGCTACTCCATAAACTTCAAAAGTATGGCATAAGAGGCAAAGCACATGAATGGTTGGAGAGTTACTTGTTCGAGCGTTCCCAATTGACCGAAATCAGCAAAGTATCGGGCAATAAAAAGGTTATTTCTCAATCGTCCACAAAAATCAATTGCTCTGGCGTGCCCCAGGGCAGTATTCTTGGACCTCTACTTTTTATTTTATACATTAATGATCTGCCCAATGCATTGAAACATGAATGTATAATATTCGCGGATGTCACTACGTTAGTAATAAAATCTAAAGACAAAAATGCCTTAGAAAACTCATGTAAGGATGAATTAAGAAGAGTTGTAGAGTGGCTTGAACAAAATAAATTAAGGATAAATCTTCAAAAAACAAATGCTATTCACTTTAGAGCATATCACCAGGCAGATGCACCTTTGAGTATCAATTACAACAACACACCTATACAACAGGTCAACTCTGCAACATTCCTAGGCATAACCATAGATAAACACTTGATTTGGAAAGAACACGTTGATAAATTATGCGCAAAACTTGACAAATTCGTATTCGCCCTGCGTCGCTTAAGATTAGTGGCCTCTCGAGACACTGCTTTATCGGCATATCACGGTTATGTGTCTTCAGTATTACGATACGGACTAATCATATGGGGACACTCTGTAGATGTACAACGAGCGTTTATGGTACAAAAAAAGTGCATTAGAGCCTTATGCGGTGCTGATTACTTAGATCACTGCAAACCATTATTTAAAACCCTTAAAATCCTGCCGTTACCCTGCCAATACATATTGGATCTCTGCATGTTTGTAAAAAAACATCCACATTTCTTTCCTTTACATGACACGGTGCTTGGAAAATGTAATAGCAGAGACAAGAGTAAACTATATGTTCCTGTGCAAAGACTGCAAATATTCTCTAACAATGTGTATTGTATCGCAATTAAAATATACTCTAAGCTTCCCTCTAAAGTAAGAGAATTGACATTAAACAGATTTACATGCACGTTATATAAATGGTTAATGCAAGAGTGCTTTTACTCAATTAGAGAATATCTTGACATAAAAATAAAAGAATCAATGTTTGACTGCTAACTGACGACTCAAGAGGGATATGTGACATTGTTGTATAGTAATTAAGAATGCGTAATAATAATGATTTATATAAGTATGTAGACATCGATTGTAATTACCTATGATTTATAATATTTCTACGCCAACAAAATACGGCAGAATATGTAGAACTTTGTCATTTTAAGAACTGTTGTAACCATATTCTTTGAAATAAACTATTCTATTCTATTCTATTCTATTCTAAATGAACCTAATTTTAGCGACGATAGCCGAACGGTGAAGGTGTCGGACTGGTCGACTCGTGATCCGAGGAACGCGGGTTCGATCCCCGCCGTCTCTCGAATATTGTGGTGAACACTCGTAACACAAGCAAGCTTGCCACGAGGGGTTAACGGGACTATTAGTAATTTACTATTAGTACTAATATTATTATTTAACTTTAAAAAAAATTAAAAAACGTACAGTTTGTGAGTAGTCTTGATTTTCTTGAAGCAACCCGTGTATCCTCTCCGAGGCGTCTCTCCTCACGTCGCCAATAGTTATGTTGACCACCTTTGTTTGTTCTTGTTTCTCATTCGGACCTGTAACAAAAGAAAAACATAAATTACCACTCAATAGCTTAGTTAGTTATTATCTAAGAAATAAGAGCTATTTTTTCAGAGCAGATGTTACGCTTGATTTAACGTCGAGTGTCCCTTCTGCGATTATTTTTTTCTTTTTTTATCGTATTCACTTTGTGGGTGGGATTTATGTCGAACAGGTTCTAAATAAGAATGACATCACATCTTGGTATAAAATTTGTAACCCTGAAAAAAAACCTACCTTAAGAGAATTAGGACCCGAACCAACTACCTTACGAAAAGATTGGTCTATGTAAGACTGATGTAGAGACATTTAATAGGACATTCTTTTAGTTTAATGTAGGTAGTTTAGAGAGCTAAACTGAAAATTCAGTATTTACTTAATCTACACTAATAATATAAAGAGGAAAACTTTTTTTGTTTGTTTGTTTGGTTGTAATGAATAGGCTCAAAAACTACTGGACCGTTTTTAAAAATTCTTTCACCATTCGAAAGCTACATTATTCACGAGTAAGGGCTATATTTCACCGGGACACCATGGCGGCGCAACCAGTCGCCGGCTACCAACAAAATGTATGCAGCTTTGCGCAACCAAACGGACACCAGTAGGCCTAAGATGCGCGCCGTGATAACTTTTATCGACGTCAAAATATATGGGCAAAATCGATAAAATGGCGTGATTACCACTTATCGCGACGCGCATCTTAGGCCTAAAGGTGAGTAACTCTCTATAGAGCTGTATACGTTTTGTTGGTAGCAGGCGACTGGTTGCGCCGCCATGGTGTTCCGGTGAAATATAGCCCTAACATAGGCTATATTTTATTTTGGGAAAAAAATAGGGTTCCGTAAAATATTTGGGTTTTTCGGAGTCCACGCGGGCGAAGCCGCTGGCGGAAAGCTAGTAGAGAAATAAATGCAAAAATATCAATGTTATTTTTTTTTTACCAAGATGGTAATTCTCGGATTTTTGGTATTGCTAATTGGTAATCACTTTCAGTTAAAAAATATCTCCATTCTTCATACATCACTCTCGTCTAACACCGAGTTATTCCCGTCGCCAGTTATTTATCGTCCAAACCGTTGATATGTGCCGCGGAATGCATCTTGGGGTGCGGCCCACTGACCCACTTCCGATACACGTTGTTAATTGTTTGCGAATCACTTGTGATGAGTTCAAGCAAAAGGTTCTAGGTTTAGTCCCACCTGAGGCACAAATTTTTGTAAGAAAAAAGTCACTTTTCAAAAGTTTCTAGTTTTATTCGCGTCGCCGCAGACTACATACTTTTCATTGGCCGTTAGTTTGGTCGACTTCAATTTGTATCGACCAGCAGATCAAGCGCCGCAAGTGTAACCGGATCGGCCACACTTTCCCAAGGGACCCCGATCACATCCCCAAGCAGGCTCTAGATTGGAATCCCTTTGGGACTTAGGACATTAAGTCAAGTAATGCCCGTTTTCACCATCAGTCCCTCATTTTTAAGTGACGCCTATGGTAACACATAACAGGTATTTCTTTTCGTATTGGTCATTTAAAAATTAGGGATTGATGGTGAAAACGGGCATAATAAATCAATTTGTATCAAGAATCGGCGGATACCAAATCGGTGCAGTGTGCATTCCTACTTTGCCCACACTTTAACCTTCACTGATTGGGTTTTTATTGGCGGTCAAGCTGTAGTTCCTGGCTACACAGGAGTTGCAGCGGTGGGAACGAGAGGTTGGAATAATCCCATAATTACTGCTTGACTAAACTATTGGTCAACAGAAAGTTATTTTTCGTCCAAACCGTTGATATGTGCCGCGGAATGCATCTCGGGGTGTGGCCCACTGACCCACTTCCGATACACGTTGTTAATTGTTTGCGAATCACTTGTGATGGGCTTCCCTTGAGTTTAGTAAGTTTTACCACAGTAGATAAATCATAATATTTACTGTGGTTTTACTAGCCCGCGGGTTAGGTCGAACCTTCGAACTCCTCCTATGTTCTTCTGATTAATTTCGTTGCGGGTCCAATGACAGTTTAACTTTCCCCCGAGACAAACTTGACCTTCACTGGTTGGGTTTTTATTGGCGGTCAAGCTGTAGATCCTGGCTACACTACACAGGAGTTGCAGCGGTGGAAACGAGAGATAGGAATAGATCCGTGGTCTGTTTTTGTTGCAAAATAACCTGTATTACGACCAGATAAGACTCTACTGTGTTTAACTTGATATGCAGTCATCTGTACAGTTGGATGTTCAGGAAGGTCTTTGTCTCGTTGCGGGATCAAAAGTATGATCGAAATAAATTGTTAGGTTTCAGAGTAGTTTATGATTATTTAGTAGTCAAGTATTCTGAAACACTATCATCAATATCATCAGTTTTTCATCTCTGACTTGAGAAATAAAGGTAACTATGTATATGCTCAGCATCAAACGTTCATAACTAATTTTCTGCAACCCCTCCAATCGTCCTTCTATTAATACTCGTAAATCTCTATTAAGAAAATTCTTCAACATTGGATTGGGCACGAAAATGTAACTTGCAAACATACGTTACAGTCAGTTCCCTACATTTTACTCTCACAAAAGCCAAAGCTAAAAGCTAGAAACGACCGAAATATAAAAACACACGACCAAACCCGGCTTAAACTCTGGACATTTACATCGCAGTCAAAATACATGAAACCGACAAGAATAATACGTTATTCTAGACAATACACTCGTGCACCGCTCATGCTCTTCGACGAAGTTTCCAGCACAAAAGACCAGCCATTTCACAGGTGTTATTGCAACCTTAAAGTAACATTTCAACGCCACAACACGGGTACACACGGGACTGAAATACGCGCGCGACCGCGACGTTTATTTTTGTTAACGTAAAAATAGTCTGTCAGTGGTCGATGAGGTCTTTTTAAAAGTTTACGGCGCGTTTAATGTGTTTTTATGTGTTTTGGCGTTAACCAGTGAATAAATAATTTGGAGATCGGTAGGCCTCATCAGCATTGTAATCTAAATTCCGCAATAAATCAGTTACAAGTAAGCACTTTGTAATTGTCTTCATATTCGTGGCATTTTTAAAGAGAGGAATCATAATAATCATGATCTCCAAGTGTTGGACTTGGAGATCATGATTATTATGATTGTCGCTTACCAAGGTTGGAGATTATGGCAAAACCTTCCATTAAAAGGACGAGGCCATGGTCCAGGCTGTGGACCATGGCCTGTGTGTAACGGGTTGTTAATGAATCGCAATAATATTTTTTGCAAAGATGGACCGTTTCTGGACGCCTAAAGGAGCTAATCCTTTTAGATATAATTTATAAAATTCTCTATTCTTTTACATTGGCAGTGCCTCGCTTACGCACAATGAAATGGTTTAACGCCCGTATTCACAAACATTACTATGAGGTCTCACAGTGCGCGTGGACGCACTGGGTGACACATGAACTAATCATAGAGCTCTATTCAACGCTGTGCGTTCGATTTGCTGCTTCACTTAAGCAAACTTTGTTTGTGAATACGGGCATTAGAACTGAATGACCCAAGAAAAACGTCGAAACGTTTCCGCACGGGAAAATCACCCGTATTGTCCACTACTGTTTATTATACAGCCCACTACACTAATCCCGCGCACGTCTACGTAATATTTCCCCAAAAATCCAGCAACACTCGCGATGATCTAGGGAATTCCCACTTGCCTCACGTACAGCTGAAATAATGAACGAACTTGATAATGTTGAGTGCACGCATCTCTTCAGATGAAAAGCTGGGACCAATTTTCTTATGGAATTGGTATATGGAATGGGGTACATGAAATGGCGCTCTGTCTGTGCAAGTCACGGAAAACATAATGTAATTTGTCGCTTAGGACTTATTGATATGAGAATAGAGGCGACAATAGCACAACGGTAAAGGATTTGGATTGTTGGTTTGATAGCTCGTCGATCACCGTCGACCGCTAGACTATTGTGGCGAACCACTCATAACAAATATAAATGGGTTAACATATTTCTGTAAATAACGTCACAAAATTGAGGGATTATTGTAAGTTGATTCAAGCGCGTAGGAAGTCTCTAAATAATTTTTCAAAAAAATGATCCCTTTAGTGTTTTTTTTTTAAGATTAATATGAAATATAATAACAGTTTATTAATATTATTATGCTATCTAAGTGACTTACATTTATAAAAGGAGTTATCTGTAAACTGAATAACTGAATGAGATTCATTCAGCTAAATCAAAACCACTGGCATCGTCCCAGGCAGAACTATTAAGTCCAGTACTCAGCCGCATATTTGATGTCAAACTGGTGATTTATCTAAGTGATTAACTGAAACTATATCCGATGGGCATTTATCAAAAATGACCTTTCAGTAATTATAGTACTGAACTCTCGATCAAAAAACTTTGACATAAGGCTTTGTATTCCCTAAAGGCTAAAATTAAATGGTATGAGACTTGTCGCTGGGTGGACACGCTTAGAGAATTCAACCAATCACCCGTGACGTCATAGGATCATTTATTGAGTGATGAGTTTTGTTTGGTGACAAATTCTGTTCTGTGATTAGTCCAAATATTGAAACTAAGCCATCAAAAGCCTAAATCTACGAGCGCTTTAAACGCACACAACATTATTTCACAGTTTGGACACCTGCTGGCATCTCTTAAACTTGACCAACCCAGGTACTTCAGTTGAATTATTACAAATGGATAGCTGTAAAAGTCCGCCTGGCTAGCCATCACCATCTTACCTAAGTCTGTCGCCATAACAACAATGTTAACAGCATTGTTGTGTTCCGGCAGTTAGAGGTAAAATAGCCAGTTCCTCCGTGATTGAGGATTCCGGGTGAAGCTCGCTTCCACCTTCGGCCTGATCATCACATACCATCAGGTGAGATACAAACCAAGAGCTTCCTCGTTGTGGATAAAAAATAATAATTATTATGTACCAATCCAACAGTAAATACATTTTATTATATCAGTTATAACGAACATCGAAAGTATTTTAACGATGTCGATGACATAGATTGTGAAACCAGCCAAAATAATATCTCCAAACACCAAAACAATGACTCACTTTTAGTATATTTACACATCAGGGAAACGTGAATCAGGAGGCGTATTGACGAAAAAACACGATCTTCAAAGCATATTAAATTGGCGCCCTCAAATCACTTCTACTGAATATTAGGATTTATGCAGACAATTACCTCGTTCTCGAGTTTTCTCGCAGTTTCTCGGATTTTTTTTATTTGTCACCACGTGTTCTTTACTCTGTTGTTAAAATTAACTAGTATCCTTAGTCCATTTATTATCGAATGATCTTGAGCCCACAGTACGTCGTCCGGCTCGTCGTGGGTAGGCCTCCCACTAGGTGGACCGACGATCTGGTGAAGTTCGCGAATGCCTGGATGCGGGCGGCGCAGGACAACAGTTTCTTTGCGGAAATCCTTGGGGGGGGCCTTGGTCCAGCAGTGGACGTCATTCGGCTGAAACGAACGATCTTGAGCAACTTATGCATTAAGTAGGTACCTATTATATATTATTATATCCTAGGGTTATTTTAAATCCAGCTTTAAACATTTATCTGACATACAATAGCGTCGTGGAAAATTTTCTCTAAAACTCGGCAAACATTGTTTCGTAGTTAGACACATTTCAGCCAGCTGGAGTGACGGACGACTTACAAAAAGTAACTTACAAATGGCAGAACCCTGCGACAAGCCAAAGACAGTCTAGCTGTAACGCAGTGACTGCTATAGACTGATGATGATTTAGTCCGTAAGCCTTTTCCAATTTCGTAAAGAAAGATATCTTATACAATCTACAAAATAGATTGACAGATTCTACTAAAGTACAAAGTGACCGATATAGCCCGCAGAATTGCTAAAATCAAGTGGCAATGCTCGTAGAGATGAAAAACTTCTCGAGTGGCGACTACGGGCCGGAAGACGTAGCGTGGGCAGACCCCCCGCTAAGTGGACCGACGGTCTGGTGAAGGTCGCAGGAAGAGCCTGGATCGGGCAGCGCAGAACCGGTTATTATGGAAATCCTTGGAGGAGGCTTTTGTCCAGCAGTGGACGTCATTTGGCTGCAACGAACGAACAAACTAAAGTATAATCAAGCACTATCAGTTGCCAAGCGCTTTGACCACCCTTTCTCTAATCATGCACTTAGTTATTTATTAATTAAATGTTAATTTAGCGCTACATTATCTCGCGCCCGCGGCATCCGATACAGGAAGCTGCCTCAATACTGGAGCTCGGGGAATATGCCGTTAATTATTTTATGAAGCTGTTAACATGAAATTCTGCATGGTAGAGCTTGCTTTGTAAACGGAATTTAAAGTTGTACCTGATAATTAATACAGGGTGTTAATTTTTTTTATTCATTACGCCCGTATTCACAAACAATACTATGAGGTTTCACAGTGCACATGGACGCACAGGGTGACACACGAACCAATCACAGAGCTCTATTCAACGCTGTGCAGCTTCATTTAAGCAAGTATCGTTTGTGAATAAGGTCGTAAAACTATAATAATATTATATAATAAATAATTACTAAAAGCGATAGCCCAAACAGTTTTTGTTTAATTTAAAGCCATAGTCTGATAGTCCTGAAGACAATAAAAATCAATTGTTACGCGATCTTATGCGACCGCTTGTGGTTTGATGGGATAAAAAATAATGTCAGACGAAAATCCACGAAGGCCAACTAGGTACTAATTGAGGCTATTTACATATTTTATGTTACCTACCTAGTTTCCTAATTCGTTCGTTTCAGCCGAAAGACTCCACTGCTAGACAAAGGCCTCCCCCAAGGTTTTGTCCGCATCCAGGTTCTTCCCGCGACCTTTACCAGATCGTCGGTCCACCTAGTGGGAGGCCTGCCCACACTACGTCTTCAGGCTCGTGGTCGCCATTCGAGAACTTTTCTGCCCTAGTGGCCATCAGCTCTACGAGCTAGCCCCGCCCATTGCCACTTGATTTTAGCGATTCTGCGGGCTATGTCAACCATTGGATCATCAGTTTCCTAATTAGTGCCTTTAATATTATGCCGACCATACAAAACAAGTGCATTTACGTTATCTTATCAGTAGGTACGAGCATACATTGATTTATCTTTGATTCGCTCCAATTAGCACACTTACCTAGATAGGTGATAATATTTAGAAAATAAATATTCAGAGTCAATTTTGAATCAAAGTTGTTTTCTACGGCAAAATCAAACAGATACTGTAATGTATAAACTAACTTTTAAACGGATAATTTAAATAAATGAAATATTCTAACAGGAAAAGCTGGCAAAAAACAAAGTCAATTTGGTAATTATTTGGGAGATCTATGTTCAACAGTAGACGTCCTGAGGCTGTTTGTTGTTGTTGTTGGTGATGATAAATCTTTTATCAATTTTCACAATAATTCCCAAATTAAAAGACTACAAAATATAATACGGTCATTCTCCGGATCTGGATTATTTTGTTGATTACCCCGACCTTTTTTATTTTTGAATTTAGAGTAAGTTTAGGTAAAACATTTCAAAATAGACATTATTACGAGCATATTTTTTATATTGGCCCATCTGTAGCAAGCAGGAATAAAAAGTTATGCGACATCAAAATTTTCATGGTCGGGGTAATCAAAGTTGGGAGTCAGAGTAATCAAAAATAAAACAAAATATTTTATTTTCTAAGGTTTTTTTTAAGTTATGGTAAAATAAGTGTTATTATAACTAGCCATTTGTTATTTTGATGTATAAACGACAATATTGTAAAGTTTCAACAAAATCTTTTTAGTAGTTGTTGCGTAAAAAAGTAAAAAACATACATATACATTATACATATTATAATATTAGTGACTCAATGTCCTATGTCTCCTATATGGGACAGAAGGCGTCCACAACAGTCCTCCATCGCATTCGGTCTTGAGCTTCGTGTTTGATCTCGCTCCAAGTCATAACAGTGCGCCGCTATGTTTTTTTGGCGTGACCACGTTTGCATTTTCCCTGGGGGTTCCAATCTAGAGCCTGCTTGGGGATGTGATCGGGGTCCCTTCGGAGAGTGTGGCCTATCCAGTTCCACTTGCAGCGTTTATTCTGCTGAAAGATCGGTATTTCGTGGCAGCGTTCCAAAAGTTCGTTGTTTGAAGATTTTGGAGAATTCGGCGAAGACAGCGGCTGAAGAAGATCTGCAGCTGGTGCGAGATAACCTTAGTGACCTTCCACGTTTCACGCCCATAGAGCAGAACTGGTTTGACGTTGGACCCGAATATTTTGATCTTGCTTGGGTCAATTTCCGTGACTGCCATACGGCTCGAAGTTGTGCGAAGGTAGCTCTGGCCTTGGCAATGCGCGAAGTGATGTCCTCTTCGGTACCTCCAGGCTCTGAAACGATGCTCCCGAGGTAAGTGAAATTGTGGACTCGTTGGACATCCTCTGCACCAACTGTGTGCAATTCCTCACTCCAGATCGCATCTCTTGGGTCTTCCGGTACTGATACCCTTGCTTTACCCTTTTTTCGGCACAATAATTAGAAGCCCCTTATGCCAGTCGTCTGGGAGTTCCTCTTCCATCCAGATGTTTTCGAAGACAGGTGTCAGGACGTTAACGGCGGAGTTTACATCGGCTTACAGCATTTCAGCGGTGATAAGGTCGAGTCCAGGGGTCTTGCCAATTTTGACGGATAATATTATGTATTAATAGGAGGTAGGATTTCATTTTAGTAAAGGGTAATTTTGCTTATTAAACGTTATTTAGTTAATCATTCATTAGTAAAATTACAGTATTATTGATTACTCGGTGACAAAAGTCGGGGTAATCAAGGTCGGGGTAGTCAAAAAATTAAGGTTTATCCTGAGCCCTGCCCAATCTGTAAGTTGAATCCCATATGTTTTAATACACAAAAATGCGGTTACATGGACCATTATTCCTGTACATTCTCAAGAACTTTCCATGTAAAGAAACCTAAAAAAACAGGATAGAGTAAATCAATCGTGCACTGAACCAAGGTCGGGGTAATCATATTCTTATCTCGATAACTCCGAAATCCTGCGACGAGTTGCATTACCGATCACCTCGGCACGCAGGCCACCACTAAAGGTTCACGGGGGAGGATAGAGCTCGTTTCTAAATTGCGTAGCTAGGGACGTAGGCGCACATTAGTGACGTGTCGGGGTAATCACGGTTAACGCCTGGACACAACTTCAAATAGTTATTTTACAAAACCTTTTAGTCATATAGTTATATCGTATTTAATTTATCAATGTTTATTTAATCAGTAATCGATTACATAAGCATTGAAAGCGGTAATAATAACGGATTAATTTATACGAGCAAATTTGTTCTGAAATCGGGAGCGCGGACACGTCGTGGTAATCAATTTTTGACGACTTACGATTTTTTTTAAATTACTTAATTTACTATTATTAACTATCTCTGTGGTTTAACAACAAGAACCAAAGTTATACTATTAGATAAAAATATTTGTTACTAAAATATTATGATATTCGGGTACTTTTTGGCCCCGGACACGTGATTTTCTTGGCCGGTGGAATGACCCAATAACACCTAAAATGCTCTTATAGCCTTACAGAGATTTGAATCCTCAAACGCTTCTAACACTGTTATCCACGTGAACCATTTATCAGTACCTCTAGTAGGAAAAACTTTCGAGTTCGTTTCGTTGCGTATTCAAAGTGTCATCGAAAAATTTTGTATGAAAAATTAAACAGCGCCCCCTAGGGCGGCTATAATATAGGGGGCGCTGTTTAATTTTTCATACAAAATTTTTCGATGACACTTTGAATACGCAACGAAACGAACTCGAAAGTTTTTCCTACTAGAGGTACAGTAGGACTAAGATGCGCGCCGCGATAAGCGGTTATCACACCATTTTATCGATTTTACCCATACATTTTGACGTCGATAAAAGTTATCACGGCGCGCATCTTAGGCCTACAGGGCAGACGAAAGTGATAAGTGATATCCAGATGCCAGCAATATTTCATATCAGTTAAAAAAACGTATTTTCTATCTTTCAAGTACACAACAGCGACCTCTTAAAATATTTTATGCGAACTGTTGACGCGAAATGTGATAGGGTTGCGTGATGGTCGGGATTTGGCCGGATTCTTCCGATTTTATGAATGACAAACTAAAAAAACTCCCGAAAAACAACTTAATTTTATGAAACTATAAATTATTTTAAGTTTTCCGAATTTTTGTCAAGCGAAACGCTGCCGATCTGACTTTTTCTACAGGCAGCAAAAGATGTAACTACAATGATAAATGTTGTGTTTAATATTAAGTTTTTACTTTAATTTTCTTTATTTCCTTCCGACAAGTGTCCCAAAATCTAGAAAAAATGCTTTTTCCCCGATAAAAGGCTCATTCGATCTGGGAAAGTGGCAACCCTGCATGTGAGTGAATTTAGAATCTGTGAGAGACGAGCTTTATTTAGAATTCCACTGGCGCCCCCTGGTAACAAGGCGAGTTAACTATATCGTCCGTTGACAGCCCTTTGGGAGGGGAAGCACGTGTGAAATCAACATTTTTTGTCAACATTTTCATGAAAATAATGTTCCTTTTAAGTTAGGGAGTATTTGGATGTGGACTCTGATTTTCCTTTTTTTTTATTTATTGTTGAATTTTTTTATTTCCACCATTGGGTCGTTGACATCAGTAACCAATAGTTTCAAAACTACTTCTATAAAAAAAAACCAATTAGGCCTACTTCTCAATTAACAGAAATGTAAAATATAAATTTAGTAGGTACCTTTGGAAAAAAGACATTATTTAGTACCTAATAAATCAAATCGATTTTTTGATGAAAAAGGAACGTCACAGTAGCTTGTCCAAATTCCCTAGAAAAAATACCTAGTTAGTAACTGTAAGTAGGTACTTTAGGAACTACATGGAGTAAAATAAAATAAATGTTCTTGTAATTAAATAATGGCATTACATACATTTCAATTTGCGTGATGCGTTAATCTGTGTTTTGGCAACGATCACTTGTAATGTAACTAAATGCTAATACGAGTAGGTAGGTACACTCGTGTTAGCGAATTTGAATGGGAGAAACTCATTCAATTTGTAAGACATTGAATTGATCACCTTATAATCTTACGGCTGGCAGTAATTGCATTTCAGTGGTCACTAAGAGATTTCAACTTGAGGATTTTCCCCTCTTAAAGGTAAGTTTAGACCAAAAACGTTTTGCTGATTTGCGAAATGACAACTGCTGATAGCTGTTCTTGAATTTGGCATTTCAAGAAAACAGTGAGAGTAGGCGCACACCGTTGATTTTTAGGGCCGATAGTTGTGTCCGAATTTAATTTGTATGAAGAATCGGCCAAATCGAATCGGCGTAGTGTGCGCACTCCCATACATGCCCATACTGATCAACTGCCCGACTAAACTATCGGCCGACGAAAAATCAACGGTGTGCGCCTACTCTGAGTCTTTGACACTGGCATATTAGTGGCAGTTTAAGGGGTAACATTTTGGCGATGGCAACACTGCCTCCAACTCCATATTATAGGTACACACACATAATATTGCACTAAAAGCACACTGAACTTATTATATTGAAGACAATAAACGAATGTACCTATGCAAGAATTTCTTTAATGATGGTGATATTATACTTTTACCATAATTTTAGCAAAACTTTTCTAAATAACATGATAATTTGAGAATTAATCTATACCTACTAATATTATAAATGCGAAACTGTAGTGTCCGACCGAATATGGATTTTCAGCCGAAAACGGAAACGAAAACGAAGCTTCGGCTGCAGTCTCATTTTCGGCCGAAAACGAAAACGAAAACGAAAATGACCTTCAACTCTCAAATTTCAATCTGAAATTATGTAAAAACTTTGAAAACCGTTAATGTTTTGACCAAAAACATAATGATGTTTGACAGTTCATTTTGATAAGGATTGATTAAAGAAAACCGGCATTAAAACACAAAAAAATTAATCATGAATTCTTAGTAGAGTATTATTTCCGGTGTATATTGAAATATTGGGAAGTGAAGAAGAAATAAAGGGTGTCCAGTGGGAATTTTCCAAATAAATTAATGATTTTTTATTATTTATTACTAATGCAAACTGGAGTTTAACAATGCGGATTTAATTTTTATAGGCAATGTCTTTTAAATGATGCCCGTTTTACTGTATCTTAGGCACTCTCACAGCCGGACCCTTACATTCGCAACTATGCGAGAGCAAATCGCGCTAATAATTTTCCTGCAACTTCACGGCGGATATTTTCTTACAGAACCTGAATTATTTAAGGATTGTTTGCTGTAAACTTTTGACTTGAGATATCCCCACAAGAAAAAGTCGCATGGTGTGAGATCTGGTGACCGAGGCGGCTAGGGTATGTCTCTGTACTTGCTGATCATTTATTTGAAAAAAAGAAAAAATAGTCCTCAGTGTCTCCATCGAGGTACTCTCCGTGTGTGGTGAGACACCTTCTTGCTGAAATAGAGTTACGTATTTGACCGGGATGCAGTTGCAGTTGTGGTATCAGACATTCATCGATCATTCGACAATACTTTTCAAATACTTATTGCTCAACTGCGAACGCTCTGTAGGCTCCCGACCAGTGACTCATGGCGTATTTCAAATCCGCATTAGACTCTATTTTGAAACAATTAAACTTAATGAAAACTCTTTGGTTTTATTGTATTCAATTTCGAACTTGGAAAATTCTCGCTGGACACCCTTTACAACGTAACCTCACTTCACAACTTCAAAAGAGTGTGACAATACCGCGTCCGTTCAAGTCTGATTGGAACCATGAGTGCACTAGATTCACTCCCGAAGATATCGGAACGATAAACGTCACCATTTTATTCACGTATTTCTGATATTCGGTTTGGCCGAAGCTTCGGCTGGTTTTTGGCCGAAAACGAAAATATGGCCGAATGTCCATTTTTTGGCCGAAAATGGCCGAAAACGAAAACGAAAACGAATATTCGGTCGGTCACTATGCGAAAGTAACTCTGTCTGTCTGTCTGTCAGTCTTGCTTTCACGTCTTAACCACTGAAGCAATTTTGATGAAAGCATAGAGATAGTTTGAGTCCCGGGAAAGGACATAGGATAGTTTTTATCCCGGTTTTTGAAACAGGGAAGCGCGCGATAAAGTTTTTCTGTGACAGACAAAATTCCAAGCGGGCGAAGTCGCGGGCGGAAAGCTAGTAGAATTATAAGTGTGAGTATCTTCGATAAAAATGCCTTCTCTACACGTTCCTAAAATAGGGACTTATTCTTAATTCACCTTGAAACAAGGAAAACATTTTTTCTCACTTCAGCATCAAAATGTTACCTTCGCTTGTTAAGTCTTAGCCACAGAACAAAAATAAGAAACAGCACATTTAAGTTTCCGATTTTCAACCATACAAAATCGCACTAATCTAAAGAAAGAGTTGTGAAAATACGCATGCAAAATAGAATATAAGTGCGTCGAAATACGTAGGTGTTTTAAAGCCACGTGTACTCATAACATTTATAAATGCTTTAGATCCCATCGATATAAGTAGAATTATGTTTCACATTTTTCTTTAACCTAAGTATCTCCTAATCCCAATACATATTATTTTATGGATCCTTTATGTAAGTTACTAAAATAATGCCTTGAAACCAACTTATTTATCTAACTGGAAAATAAATTACCTTAATTGGACTGGCTGCTTTTTTCTGACTGTTGAGTGAAGACAGAATAATCTTCAGTAGAAAATTACTCTGATCGCTGAGCGCTTGTTAATAAATAATTACCAATTTGAGATAGCCGATTTGTTGCCATTATTATTTTGAGCCAAAATACCAAGTATTATATCGATAATAACGCTCTATCCATAGGCAAACAAGGTTTAATATGTAAATAGAGCTGTTCTTTAGTATATTGTTGTTAGGGACATGATTTATGAGATCGACTTTTGAAAGAAGAAGCAATGGACAACACGCATAAGTTGTAATATTAAGTTAAATTATGACTTAATGTAAAGTTTAGATCACACACATTACACTAGTTTTTATTTCACCTCAATCCATCCAGTATTACCGAAGATAGAGCCTCGAGAAGTTTACGGACTTTTTAAAATTTTCAAAAATTTCCAATATTCGCGCGTGACGTCACAACATGATTTTGCAGCCCCCGCACGTTAACCCATTTACCACTTTTTGTCTTTTTCCAACTAAAATAAAATTTTACCTAACTGACAACTGTTGTTAGTTGTTATCGTTCAATCACATTTCAAACTAGGCGCTAAAAAGTAACCATTATTATGCCACCTATTGCCAATTTTGTGCACTATGAAGCCATTTTTACATTTATGCACTTAAATATAAATTTTCTGGAAAAATAACCAAGTTTGTGTCTTTGTGCTCAATAACAAGTAAATAGTCCAGTTATTTGTTAATTTTACTTGGAAAGTTTTCCGGAATTTTTGAAAATTGGTGAATAAATAGATTTCGCTATGTTCTTTCCGAATTTTGTGACCTCGTTTATAGCCGCGCGCGCGCCCGCCTTATTGAAAAAAATCTGCCTTAAAAAATGTTTTTGACAACTACTTTTTTCATTTTATTATTTTTGGGACATAGACAAGCTAAGAAGCTTTGATAAATGTGATAAATTTCATGTAATGTAAGTTAAATAGATTTAGAGTTGTGAAACAGTCAAATTAATGTACCTGCTAAATTGCGAGTTCTTTTTTCTTTGATCATGGCAGGACACGCTGCCGGGTGTCCTAAATATGCTGAAGTATAAAAAAATTCGCGTTGCTGAAGTATACGTTTTTTTTGTCTTGTTTGTTTCTACATTACATAATTGTATCCTACTAATATTATAAATGCGAAAGTTTGGATGTCTGGAAGTTTAAAATAAAGTAAAGTAATGTTTATTTCTCACCAACATAACAGATAATAATTATGATAACAAACAATCAGGAAAAACAAAAAGTAAGAATGTTGGTGGGTTGATAACTGAACTAGGAAGATTCCTGTGTCTCGGGTTTTTTTACTCTTTCACGCAAAAAGTACTCAACGGATTTTGTTGAAACTGTACAATATTATTGTTTGTAACCCAGATTAACATATAGGCTTTAATTTATGCCGATCTGTGTCACTAAATTTCACGCGGGTGAAGCCGCAGGCAAAAGCTAGTCGTGAAATAAATAGGAAAGTTTAAGGTTCTGAAACGTGGTCGCTTACTATGGGCCTCATAAGAAGGCTCAAGGTCACCCAAAGGGTAATGGAGCGGGCTATGATCGGGGTTTCCCTGCGTGATCGAATCAGAAATGAGGAGATCCGCAGGAGAACCAAAGTGACCGACATAGCACGCAGAATTGCTAAAATCAAGTGGCAGTGGGCGGGACACATAGCTCGTAGAGACGATGGCCATTGGGGCAGAAAATTTCTTGAGTGGCGACCACGGGCTGGAAGACGTAGCGTGGGCAGGCCTCCTACTAGGTGGACCGACGATCTGGTAAAGGTCGCGGGAATAACCTGAATGCGGGCAGCGCAGGACCGTTCATTATGAAAAACCTATGGAAAACCCAAAGGCCTCTCGCCTTTGTCCAGCAGTGAACGTCATTTGGCTGTAACGACGAAATAGGAAAGAATGTAACTATCAAAAATCTTCTCTAAGGCAGCATTTTTCCAATTTCGCAACGAGCGCGGCAATCACACTTAACTAACAGACTAACAGAGAACATAGCGAAATCTATTTTAATCACCAATTTTCAAAACTCCCGGAACACTTTCCAGGTAACCACGTTAATTTGTACCAAACGACTGGACTATAATTAAATTGATATAAAAATTTGGGTACATCTTCTCAAAAACAAAAGAACTGGTGCTAAAAGGGTTAAGTGACGTTTTGACATTTGTAGAGGGCCTTGTAGAAGGGGAGGCTATGGTGCTGAATGTGGATTAACTCGAGTGTCATAGTAACTTATTAGACTGCTAAGCTTGATGATAAAAAGAAAAATATTTTATTCAATGTACATAGTGTGGTAATAAGTTCTGTCATAAATGATAATAACTTTTGAATTTTGAATGAAGGTTTCAAAAACATTTTTTACTGAATTAGAATTAAAAAGAAAAAATGTGCGATAGTTCGAATTTTATTGTATGTATAGTGGACGCATAAAGAAGTCCGAACTGCAGTTGTCACGTTGCATTGCTACGCGCCAAAGCAGATTTTCGTTGTGCTGAAAAAAATTAGTTTATCTTTTCATTAAATGATAGGTATAGGTGTACCAGAATCTCATGGCAAACAAAAATATTTGAAAAGTGTGTCTTTCATATGGCAAATGTCTATGGCTTTATTGTCACCTGTCAAAGTAAATCAAGTGAACTGTCAGTCGCTGCAGAAATTTTGTAATCTCTTCATGCCTATTTGTTATTTTTGTGAAAAAGTCGAAAAAGCTCAAGCAAGTCATATTGTTTTCAATGTGTATTGTAAAATAAGGCATAATTCAAAGTCAATCTTTGATTTTAAAGCGCGTCTTTGAGTTGACAGTAAGTTGGAGTGAAATTGGATACATTTAGTTTATTACCTAACTGCGTCAGAAGGAGGGTTTTTTTTAAATATTATTCTTATAATAGCTGCTTTATCGGGGGTTTTAGGTGTACCTCACAAATTGGTGCAGAGGAATGGTGAATGTTATGACCATGTAAATAAAATTGAAAAAGATTTCATCAAGTAAGATGTAAGATAGAATAATTGAAATGGTGGAAGAGCAATTTATAATAAATAACTCTATTATCTTGATCATCTATTGAAGTAAAGTGGAATCCTTGGAATCGTTTTCTAGTTCTGAATGAAGTGATTAGTTATAAGTATGATACATAATAAAATTAGTTACATAAAGTCATATACGATTTACTTATTTTTCAAGACATTTTCCTGTCGGCCGTTTGGTGTAGTGGTTCAGAACGGACTACTATGCCGAGAGGTCCCGGGTTCGATTCCCGGCCGGGCAGAAATTGAAATGATGAATTTTAATGTCTGTGACGGGTCTGGGTGTGACTATGTATAATATGTATCTATGTATTTAAAAAAAAACAGTATATAAGTAGTATATCCGTTAAGCTAGCACCCATAACACAAGCATTAAGTTGCTTACTTTGGGGCTAGCTGGCGCTGTGTGAAATTGTCCAATGAAATTGTCCAATGATTTATTATTATTACTGACGGGATTGCTACCATGTACCTTAGTTTTGAGTTTCCAATATTTCGGCACTGTTGTAAGCGCCATGGTCACGGAGTAACTGAAGAAATTAAAACCAGACATCGTTCAGATGTGCGTTCAAAAGACCTGAGATTTAAAAAAATCCCACGTTTTGTTTAAACAGTAAGCGAAAAAAAAGTGACTTGAAAATGGAATACAAAATGATAAGGTATGGTAAATGATAAGTCTTTATCAATGAAGAAGCAGAAGTTCAATTTCATGTGTCCTCCATCTAGGCTAGTTTCCATCGTCACTCAAAGTTTGGCTGCGGTCTCAAATTTGGGCTTAATTGAGGTATTTTTTGGGTGAGAGGCATAAGAACTAATGCCGTTTTCGTTTTATATCAAAAATTCATACTTAGAGGTAATCAATCAGGTACAAAGTATTTCCTTGTATGTTAGTCTGCCACTCTTTAGTAGGTCCCGAAATCCCCGCTTCGGCTCCCCTACTAACCATTCTAACCATTGTACACAGATAATATCTTACATGCAGCTTTTCATGTTACTACGTCACATTTTCAAAATCCGCGCGGAAAATCGCTCCTAGCGGAAGAGCGCACTTTGAGCTTGAATATTTCAGTCATTTTTAAAGATATCAAAAAAGTAAAAATACAGTATTCATTCTAATTTTTTGTAGTATTTTTTGGCATCTTCAACAAAAATTGTGCGCCATGTCCATTGGAAGCCATTTTGTATTAAGAAGCATTCTTCCTGACCCAAGTAGGTATATGAAATCGTATAATGGCCACGGTTTATTGGATACCTAGTAGACAGGAGAAATAATAGACATGGTAGAAATGAAACTAAGATAAGCGACTCGTAACAGAATCTTTTTGAGTCACCATTAATCCACTGACGTACGTTTTTGTCAAAATAAAATTCTTCAGAAGACTTAGTGTGGGCAGGCCTTCCACTAGGTGGGACGATCTGGTGAAGGTTGCGAAGTACCTGGCAATTTTGAAGCTTGGAAGCGCAAGACAAGTCGTTGTAAAAATCTTTGGGGGCCTTTGTCCAGCTGTGGACGTCATTTGGCTGAAACGAACGTAGATTCCCCATAGTTTTAAGTCTTTGACAAGCACTTTAATCCCCTTTCTTAATACGTAATTAACACTGCTATTAACTATACAATAATTAACTTAATAGCTTATCATTCTTTCAGTCTTAATACGGTAAAGCCAGGCACTTACTTCACCGGATTAATGTTAAGACAAACAGTAATAAGGATAATGGATATAATAAATCAATGATTGCTCGTCTATTTGGGTTCATTTCGTCCAATTAGGAAGAGAAAGCAATAAACTAAGTAATCGGATACGTAACTTATAGTAACGTGGTTTATCTAGTTTAGGCTCTATCTGTCTCTGTCACTCATGCTGCCATCTCGCTTTGCGAGAGAGAGATGGAAATATGGAAACTTCAGATAACATTCGTTGGGATTGAGAGTAGTAGAATACCTAGTTTAGGGTCTACCTGTCACTGTCATTCATGATAACATTTTGTTTAGCGTGAGAGAGATGGATATATCGATACTATAGATAGCATAGTAGAGAGTAGCCCCTCGGGTGAAAAGTTTGAGCCATGTGACAAAAACTAAAGATGTCATAAATTAGTTTTTACAGCAGCTTAAAAGAGTGTAAAATTTTTTACGAACTTCGGAAGTTTACGAGTTTGAACGCGCTGAAAACAATCAATGTACTAAATCACCTACAGAGTTCTGGGAAAAAATTTATGAGCCTAACTCTATAAAGATTGAAAGTTTTTTAATTTGCCTCACAATCAGTCTGAAGAAGTCGCCATAGGTATGACACGACTCCACATAAATAAGGCAGTAAAACTCACAGATGGTTTGGTAATATTTGACATTAATTACTACGACGTTGTGAGTGAAACTCAAGTTGTTTGTTTGTTGGAGTTTTGCCACAAGATGACTGATTTTCACAATAGATTTTGAACACATTAACTTTAGTGTTAAGCTCTGACTCATTTGTGGATATTTAGGTAAGTATATCTTTTATTGCATTGCAACCGTGCATAGCATATCTCTTAACAATTTGGTGTAGGCTTATAGCACTTTTCCAAGTAAGTTTGAAGCTAAAACCTGTGTCAAACATAATATTGATTCCATGAAAACTGTTTTGTATCTCGATGAAAGAAATCCCACGCAGTGTAGGGAACGGAAGCGTTTAAATGCGAATGTAGTTCATACACGCAATATCTTACGATTTCTTACGATGTCTTACAAATACCCGAGCACGAATAGCTTCCTGGAGCAATTTACACTCGCGATCATAAACTGGCGTGTAAGTATCCGTTAAATTTTACGTTTGAACTTGAAAGCTTTAAACCGCAATCTACATCTTTACATAGTATAAAACAAAGTTGCTACTCACGCATGGATCTTTAAAACTACGCAACTGATTTACATGTTAATTCATAGAGTGATTCAAGAGGAAGATTCATAATGTGAATAATATCAATGTGCATAAGTAGCTAATAGGTACTCGTAATATCCTGGATGCGGGCGGCGAAGGACCGGTCTTTGTGGACATCCTTGGGGGGAGGCCTTTGTCCAGCAGTGGACGTCTTTCGGCTGAAATGAACGAACTCGTAATATAGAAAACAAACTTAGATCTCCAAAAAACGCAACAGAGTCTAATACAGCTCTCGTCAATAGATAGAGTGATTCAAGAGAAAGGGTTAAAATATATAATTCACAAAGATTTTGAAAGAATGAAGAATATGACGAAAATTGTTATTGAAAGGGTATTTCTAAAAGTCAAACTGTCTGTAAGCTTTCTTTGAAAACGCTGCCTTGTTCGTTTGTGTCATAAACAGACCTAAAACTAATGCTGACAAAATAATTTCCGATAGTTTGCAGACTTCATTAAAAACATTAAACGTGAGCCCCAAACAATATTTTACAATTATTTTAGATTTCGTCTAGTTTCTCGGCAGTTAAAGACTTAAATATTCAATCTATAGGTAACATTATAAAGCTGAATAGTTTGTTTGCTTTAACGTGCTAATAATCTCAGGAACTACTGGTCCAATTCGAAAAAATATTTTTGTATTGAATAGCCCATTTATCGAGGAAGGCTTTAGGCATATTACATCACCCTACGACCAAAAAGAAGCGGAGCAGTAAAGAAAAATCTTGCAAAAACGGGAAATATCATTCAAACTATTTTCACGCGTAGGTTAGGTACCAGCCAGTTTCTAATAACAATTAATTATTTTACAAAAAGCTCCCAATATTTTATTACTAGACTGCAAGCAAAAATAATTTCTTCTGCAAAACATAATGTATATTTTTCAGAGCTCACATTATTTGAACACCCAATCCCTAGCATTCGGGAGATCATCCTTTCCCAGACGTCTGTCTATACGTCTAACATTAAGTATTTCATTTTAAAATGTATTTCACCCCATTAATATTCATGCGGCGCTCAAAAGAGCTGTTCACACACAGTACATTTGTATGTTTGCCTGAGGGTGCAGACACGCTGGCGATTTTTAAATAATCGATTGCGACTAAACGCAGATTTTCTCTTAGGTCTCTTAGGTTTTACGCCACGATGTACCTGTGTGAGCCAAACGACGAAAAGCCTTTTATTGAGTTACATAATTACATTGTTTTAGATTTTAAATTAACGATGTAAAACTGTGTTTGCATCACCACTAAGACGGTTGCACCATCTTTTAGGTAAAACTCAGTAAAAACTCAGTAAAACTCATCACATTATTACACCGCACTGTGGTGATACAGTTTTAAGGGAGTTGGTTAAGATGTCTCTACCCAAATTTTAGAGTAGGTTCGCTTAGCCTTCCAAGTTCCAACCAAAACGCTCATGACAGATCATAATATGACCCATCTACACCACGCAGGCAGAAATTACACATATCAAAAATAAATAAATAATATCCGTGTACGCCCCGTCTGTAAAAAATCACGCTGCCTGAAAAAAACCACCGTCACAAAACAAACATCGCATAAAAAAGTATAAAGTGTGCGCGGTGTCTAAATATTTATATTAACTGAATAAACTGAGCAATCGGATGGCGTTTTTGCCGAAACCAAAATGTATAAATATAAAAAATCCCGTATTTATATTCAACTCCGGTATTTATTATTTCACGCACATTCTGTTTGCGTTTCGCGGCATAAATTAAATTTTATGAAGCCCTGAATTAATTTATGCGTGCCATGGATCATGTTTACGGGGTGTATTTTAGGTCCCATTTTCCACGTGTAGATATTTAGGTTTAATTAGAAACAACAACTACCTAATACCTAGAAAGTTTAAATTACAATATTGGGAGTAGAGTAACAGATTGTTAGCTGATAGGAGATTGTAAACATTAATGTAGCCAATAATAATTAATTATATTATGAAATCTTACGATTTTATTCAATGCTGTTTACCCAAAAATTTCGTAAATAATTAATTATAACTTAGGAGTCCCCGCAGACTTTTTATCGGCCAATACTTAATTAGTTCTAATTGTATGAGAAATCGGCTGATACCGAATCTAAATGTGACTAGTAATTTTTATTTTGAACAAAATCATGTCAAAATCACAGCGTAATTATACAAAAATTCCACAAAATAAGTAATATCTCAGACAATCGTTCAGAAATGAGATCGTGGTAAGATACCCATCCAATTATTTTACATGAATCACTAACCCAAATTGAAAATAGCTCATATCCATCTGTCATCTCCATTCAACTATCGACTCGTCAATCCAGAATTCCACAATTCCAGATTCTAGTCGGATGGATTCCAGTGTTTGTTTGCATCTGGAATTAGATCAGTATTCATAAGATGCGGGCACAGTCATGATATGGGATTATTCGGAGCGTAGGATGCAAAATAACTATGTCGTGAGGGTTTGATTAACAATAATAGTGAATCATATGATAAAATCATTTTATTTGTAGCAATTTTGCATTTAAATGTTACAGTGACCGGCATTTCGAAGCTCCACAAATTGACAAATATCTACATATCATGTAATTTAAAAACAATTACAATTACAAATGTACTAGTTTTAAATCTACGAGTATAACTCTGCAACAAAAAAATCCCCAATCATTTTTTTGTGATTATATGTATACTAAGATGATATTTATCATAGCGATATACAGAAATAGTGTGAGATTGAAAAGTCACCCTTCCTACACTTCTCTTTGTACTCATTTGATAATATTGAAACCTTATAGATCCGATCCACACTTCCCATTGGAAAAATATTTGTCGATTCTCCCCTATATTTACGACTCGTGTTTGTGTAACCTATTTCTTTGAAAAAACATCCTGACTAAATATTTACACGTGTAGAATCCGTTACGAAAGAAGGAAACTTCTTAGTAAAAAACATTAGATACTTTACTAATTTGTATAAGTTAATTGAAGTGCGAGTTAATTATAGGTACATTGCTTACATAACAATGGATACTCCGGGATTCGAAGGGAACAACAGTGCCTTTTTCCCGTGATGCAGATTTCAGCACGCGTTCGGATCTTGTTCTCATTCGTGTAAAATCACCAGCAGCGTTATTGCACGCAGGACAAAAAATTCGAATTTTGTGCCCGCAGACAATCCGCGTTCGGCGTGCGTGTAGCCAGCGTAATAGGAAAAACAATGATGAAATACTAATGAAATGCCAGCCCGTATGCGAATTTCGCCGCTCTGCGTCCTGGGCAGACGGTGGGAAATGGGCTACCGGCTAAATAATGTGTGCAGATGAAGGTCGAGGGCACAAGAGCGCGCGGCAGGTCGCCCATGCGCTGGACTGACCGGGTCAAAACCGCACTTAATGGTCCACTCCACGAGTGCACAAGAAAAGCTACAAGCTGGTGGACGGAGAAGAAGATGCGAATTTAATCCGCACGCGTGCCAAATTCGCATCACAGGAAAAATACATTAAATCAGTGGAGCGATATCTAGGGCGTGAAAAACACCCGGATGTAAGTAGGCAAACAGCTTTACTGATGTGGTAGTAACATAACATCCTCCTTTTTTAAGTCGGTTAAAAAAAAACATTTTAATTTGTGCGCGGATAGAAAAAATATCCTGTAGGTATCAGTTACGTTATGCTTAATTAGTTATCTAGGGCGTGAAAAACACCCGGATGTAAGTAGGCAAACAGCTTTACTGATGTGGTAGTAACATAACATCCTCCTTTTTTTAAGTCGGTTAAAAAAAAAAATATTTTAATTTGTGCGCGGATAGAAAAAATATCCTGTAGGTATCAGTTACGTTTTAGATTATACTAGCTGACCCGGCGAACTTTGTTCCGCCATAATGGCAATAAATAAGCAGACTTTTTTTTTAATTTCGAACGGGATAAAAAGTATCCTATGTCCTTCTCCTGGCTCTAAACTACCTCCCTGACAATTTTCAGCTAAATCGGTTCAGCCGTTCTTGAGTTATAAATGGTGTAACTAACACGACTTTCTTTTATATATATAGAAGATTTACAAAATTTTCGATGCATTTACACTTTAATATTGTTTAAATAGTCTTATAAACAATATAAAAATGTAAAAACATCAAAAACCGCAGTTATTTTGGCCAAAAACATATTAAAATTTGACAGTTGACAATCCAAATCCGTATAATTTGGATTAGGATTGAATATAGAAATCCAGCATATATCCCCATATTGAGGAATCCCCATTTTGCAAACTTCGCATTATGAGATATCCCCGTTTTGAGAAGTCCACTTTTTGAGAAATCCCCAATGCTACTAAAGGAGCGCAGGCCCGTTGAAATCGTGGAATTCTAGGAGGAAAACTTTGTCCAGCAACGAAGGACAATTTTACATAGGAAGATCCCTTTCTCGGAATGAATTTGAAAAACTGTCTTTACAGCCCCAAACTTTAGCCAACGATCAATTCTGACAAACCGCCGCACAGTTCAAGGTTCGAATCTGCCCCATCAATCACATTACTTGCCGAACAAATGTTATGCTAACTTTTATCCCTGATCGATACGGCAAGACACGTCCAATCGAGCAATCGCACGTTCGCGTTAAATCGAGTGGAAGTGGATTCGATTGAAGGAATTCGAAATTCGTCGTAAATTAACACGTTTATTGTGAGCTGCAATTGAAAATGATTCAATGTAAATGGAAAATCTTAGAGCAAAATCTTATTTAGTTGCTTAGATTTCCTAATCTTCGAAGAACAAAATGTAAACTTAACATGTGTATTTTAGTTAAATGGTGTGCCTACTTTATGTTACTTTTAAAACTAATGAGTAAAGATTAAAATACCTTAATAACTTTAACGGTTTATTAAATGTTACAAGTTTTACTTATTATTGAATTAGACTAAGTTTGGAGGACGGTTTTCAGAGTTACAAATTGAATCTCACAAAACTTAGGGTCAAAATCAAAACAGCACAATATGAACTTAACTGAAGGTCACTGTAAGTAGGTATAAAATGTTGATACATTCGCACAGGTCACTATTTCAAGCTTATCCAGTGCAAAAGATAATGCAAATAGGAAGCTGGATCGCTATGAACACCAGCCCAAGAACCAAGTAGCAAGTCAAGGGTATGATCCTACTGATGATGAAGGTGGAATAGGTGAGTAGCACCAAGAAGACATCTTTCCATGCGAACGCTTTCTCTGCTTTGCGGCCAGTGCAAATGTCGAATTCCTTAAATCCTGGAAAGAACAGAATAGTCTTAAAAAGAAGGATCACATACAAAAAATAAAGTGTTCAGCATTGAATTGAGAGAAAAAGTCATAAGTCATTTATTTTCCGCAAATAGGCCTTTAAAATTCCATTATTAGGTCGCTTTTACACGTCCCATTATTAGGTATTTTAACCCTACAACTGCTTCAGGACAGGGGCCAATGCTGAGAAGAAGCATCGCAAAAAACTCTGTTAAAAATAGAATTCACATCATCTGACCATCTTGTTACAGAGTCATATTAACCATAGTCAGATTCTGGCAAAAAATGGCTTCGTGCAAATCATTTATATTCTACCTGAGCCATTAAAGATATGAGTTGCTAGTGTCAAAAAATGTGTTTCGAAGAACACCTACAAATTGCCAAAAACCTGCCCAAGTCACGTTGGGGCCGGTAAAATATGGGTACAGATAAATCTAGATATTTCGGTGACAATCCTCTGATCGATGATAACGGATGCCTCGAATTTTTCTTCGCCAATATGGAAATGTTGGTTCAATCTTCATTTGAGAAGCGAGCCAGCGATAATAAGTTAAGTATTATTGACGGACTCGCCTTTAGGAAACTAATTTATGGCCGCGGCCAAATTTAGGCTGTCACAAAATGTAAATTTACATTTTCTTACGAAAAAAAACTGAAAGCCTAGAACTTTATTATTGCCAAAACTGACAACACCCCGGGACAAACCTGACAAACTTGACCTTTATTATTTGTGTTTTTATTGGCGGTCAAGCTGTAGATCCTGGCTACACAGGAGTTGCAGATGGAAACGAAAGCTGGGAATAGTCTCGTTCCCAAACAGAAACAAACATGAGAAATAAGCAACTAGGCCTAACCTAGTGGGTTTTCATTATATTCATGCGTTTTTGTTTGTGTTTAGGCGTAGAGTTTTCGAATTTAATTAGGTAGGTAGTTGGAGAAGTATGGATTCAAAGGATGGTTGATTACTTACTTGCCATTTTGAAATAGTTTCAGAGTTTCTTCCAATAGAAGAGTGTAGAAACTCCTCGTTTAGTTTATTTAGTTTTCTTCTGAGTACATTTGTGCTGTTTTAATACATTTCCCTTTTGATTTTGTGGGAATTTTACTGATTTACTGTTGCTCTATTCGTGATCATGACAGAAATGCTACTGTCTTTCGCAATTTGTTTTCTTTTCTTTTCTGGAACTTCTTTTTTTGCTAAACACGAAATAGTTTTAATACCCTTTTCTGTTCGTTATGTAATACAGTCAACATAAATATTTTTTTGCAAAATAACTTTTATTTTACCTCACATAAGAAACACAGTCGGGCTAGTTACAGTCAAAAAACTTTTATCTGCTCGATCGGTGACGTCGTAAACATTTTAATCAAAATTAGTAATTTATTTTGGTCGCCTAACATATTAAAGCATTATTTCTGTCACCCAATTTCCGAAATAGTTTCGCTTGTTAACACTATTTATTATCAAGCTTGTTACAAATTATTAGCCGGTCGTTCGGATGGGTCGTTATAGTTAATAACATATTTACGCGCGTTTTATGGCTCGGCGGCCATGTTTTAGTCAATAGCTCATCAAGCGTAACATTTTGATCTTCAGATCACTCTTATACTGTATGAAATAAGAGCGATTTTTGCAGCGCACTGTAACATTTGAACTGCCGTTATACGCTTAGAAATCTTATGTAACTAGAAACGGGAAAAGTGATGGCTTTGATGACAAAAAAAAGTTTATTTTAATAGTTTTCAACTAAATTAAAATAATACAGTACGTATGTGAAAAGCTCAGAAAGGATCTTTCACATGCATTCTGCATATACCGCACGTTGTCTAGAACAAAATTACCCAACTAAGGTAACTCCATAGTATGTTTACTGCAAACTAAAAAAAGTAGGCAGAGCCTACCCACGTAAACCAGACTAGACGAGAGCAATCCGTTAAAGACCGTCTACAAAATAATGGCGTCTATTCCCCTATTTTTAAACCAAGACAAAGTTAGAAGAGCTAATTTCATCTCGCTTAGAAATTCGCGAGATATACTGGCGCACATAAATCTTGCACTGTATTACAAACAAAAATGTTGGCGCACTCTGGCTTGCTTCGTAGACTGTTTTTTTTTTTTTGTTTTCAGGTAAGGTGAGTCTTCGTTTGGACATGATCACACCTGATGGTAACTATGATAGGTCAAATATGGTCCATCTTAATTGAGCGTTTTGAGGACCCAATAAGTATAAATAATAAACCTTTGCGTAGTATTAGAAAATAATGTCAGTTAACTTTTTTGTCTCATCATCATCAGATCATATTTTAAACATTGTTTATGAGGTTCCTTGGATGAATATTTTGTTACTAATACTGGACGGACTTTAATTAATTAAACTTGAACCTTTCATGCCAGCGAATTTACACATTAGAAATTTTGATTTGCGTGCGGTCTGGTTTCACGAGTTAATTCAGAACTCATTCAGAAATAGAACATACATTGGAATTACAATACAGAAGAACAGAACAAGGCTTTATTTAATTCATCATCTTTTCAGAAATAAGGCGTCCACTGCTGATCATAGGCCAATGATATCTACAATGCTTTAATTAATTTATCTACAGGCGAAGCCACGAAGCAATAGCTGCCTACCTAACATACAGGATGTTAGGTAAATGGGTATATGAGCCGACATTAGCCCATGTTAACATATGCATATAAATGGTATGGTGAAGTCAGAAAATTGATATCATGATCATCATTTTAATTATTTTAATTTTCATACAAATCTGATTTTATACATTTTATTTGTATGAACTTTAAAAAATTAAAAAGATGATATCAAATTTCTGACTTCATCATACCATTTATATGCATATGTTAACATTTGCTAGTGTCGGCGCCGGTAATATACCCATTTACCTAACACCCTGTAGAAGTATATTAAAATTCTGACTCACGTCATCAATATACGTAAACATTCAGCGTCATGGGATGAGTCAACTGAAAATGTGAAATATTGCAAGCGGAAAATGCGTGTTCAGCCGACACCAGTTAAGACATCGTATATTAACAGACGTGATGAATTTTAAAATTATTCGCTACGTCAGAAAATATAAATGGGTTCCTAGATTTTTTCAATTTAATTCGGTGATGGTGGTTCATGTTACACGAAATCGTCGTTTCAGCCAAATGACGTCCACTGCTGGACAAAGGCCTCCCCCAAGGTTTTCCACAATGAACGGTCCTGCGCTGCCCGCATCCAGGCTCTTCCCGCGACCTTTACCAGTATGCCTAAGATGCGCGCCGTAATAAGCGGTTATCACGCCATTTTATCGATTTTGCCCATACATTTTGACGTCGATAGAAGTTGTCACGGCGCGCATCTTAGGCCTACTGATCGTCAGTCCACCTAGTGAGAGGACTGCACGCGCTCTACGTCTCCCAGCCCGTGGTCACCACTCGAGAACTTTTCTGTCCCAACGGTCATCGTCTCTACGAGCTATGTGCCCCGCCCGTTACACGAAATAATACTAGGAATTTATAGTTTTTCTACCAAGCATTTAAAACGCAGGTCTTTCCAATCTATGGTGCGTAGCTACAACCTATAACAGCTCAAAATTATATCCAATATAATCATAAATATAGGGGTCATAATTGTAAGTTACTAGCCCATAAAGACCTTTTGACTTCGGGAGCCTTGATACGTCACGACATAGTCACTATTAAGTATTTATGTGCGAGCACGGAATAAATACAGTGTAAGAAAGAAACCTTTGTCTAGCACTAGGTTATTACATTTTACTCGTGGATCAAGTGGCCTGGAAATGTCACTCAATGGAACCTTACGTATAAATTATTGTATCCAATCGTAAGGAATTGATATTCCTAGAGCTAAGCTTTCAAAGAAACAACCTTTATAAACTCTAACGCCCGTATTCACAAACATTACTATCAGGTTTCACAGTGCGCGTGGACGCACAGGGTGACACATGAACCAATCACAGAGCTCTATTCAACGCTTTGCGTTTAATTTGCTACTTCAAAGCAAGCATCGTTTGTGAATACGGGCGAAGACTGAATCTGGTTTGCACCATCTTACTTTAACTTTGACAAACATCAAAAATCTGTTAAACTCCATACAAAATACACCGGTTATCGTTAAAGTTACGGTCCAATTTCGGTGGTGCAACCCAGCCTAAAACACCGTAAAATTCTAACTTTAAAATAGGTTAATCAACGTAATACGACCTCGTAGTTACAATTTATCATGTGCGTCGGCTTCGAAAATAACAATTCTATAATTATTCTGAACTGGACACGCAGTAAATCAATTACTCGTCAAATAAATAACTCGTAACTATAACAATAACCGGTATTTAAAGTTATTATTAATTTAAAAATTAATATACCAACAGCTCTCTTGTTTTAAGTATGATTTTAAGTCCAGTCTATGTTATAGAATAATAATAATAATTGGAACTGGTCCCATTTCATTCATGGTTCAGACAATATCCTCGAAAAACCTTCAGAGCATACTACTTCTTACTAATATTATAAATGCGAAAGTTGGGATATCTGGAAGTTTATTACTATTTCACGCAAAAACTACTGAACGGATTTTATCGAAAATGTTCAGTATTATTGTTTATAACCCAGAATAACATATAGGCTATAATTTATGACGATCTGTGACAAAATAAATTTCACGCGGGTGAAGCCGCGGGCAAAAGCTAGTAATATAATACGCGAGCAAAATGTTAATAGACATCATTTGTTTATTTAATTAAAATATGCCACCCACTGCGGTTCTGCGGAGCTTTTCACTACCACAGAAAATATATTTCAGCTATTCTTCACCTAAACTGAATAAAACAAATTACAATTGTAAATGCCCACCTCATTTTCGATAATGTTTCTTTGGAATATTAGAAAAGAAAGGTTCTTCACGAAATAAAGTGGCATTTTACTGTCGCCGCAAATGATCGAAAAATAAATATAGCAAGCACAAACAATTATCGGTTTTATTTGTAAAGAAATAAAGGCCAAGCCGTATCTTTTTAAATGGGCAGCGGGTGTTATCAAACCATCATAAAGCGTTTGACGATATAGGCCAGGTGTCCGGAGACTAAAAATGTCGAGAATCGAATACGATGTTAAAAAAAGATCGTCTCTAGATAGTGTAGACAAGCCTCTCACTGGGCCGTCGATTTGGTGAAATTCGCGGGAAGTACCTGAATGCGGACAGTGCGGGACAAATCCTTGGGTTTTGTCCAGCAGTGGAGGTTGGTTGAAACTGGCATACAACATGGCAACAGGGAACTTGCAAAAGGTGTAAAATGAAAATACACTTTCAATTTAAATACCTTAATCCTGATAGTAAGCTTTTAGGTTTTTTATTTCATTAAAAGCGGACTTCAAAGAGAAAGCTTAATTACAGGCGAGCCTAGATTGATCGATAGCCTACCTTTACCTAAAGATAAAGAAAGTTTAGACTAAAATTAGGGTAAATTGTTTTTCAATTAAAGACCGAGCACTACGTAATGGTAAAAAATGTTATGTTAATTTTTAGTTAATACACTATTTTGAGTACTAAAATAACTCACTTTCCATCATGAATCTGATAAGTTAGCTTACTGAAACGTTCTAGACTCGACCGAAAAGTCCACCGTAACAATTATGGCAAAATAGTTAACTTAAATTTATTGATAAATTATTAAATATTCTTTTAGTTTATCCACTACAGATTTTTTTCAAGATTGACACACACTTTACTACGCTACGCTGCGTTGTGCTGCGACGATAGACTTCTAAACCGCGATTCATACGCCCGTATTCACAAACGAGATGCTTGCTTAAGTGAAGCAGCAAATCGAACGCACAGCGTTGGTTCGTGTGTCACCCTATGTGTCCACGCACACTGTGAGACCTCATAGTAATGTTTGTAAATATGGGCGGTAGTCTCGATTCCCACCTTAGGCAATTCAATTTTTTCAAGATAATTAGAATTATTTAAAAATGTTTTCATAGATAATTCAACATTTCAGCACATTGTCGCCTGGGCTACCAACCTCGAAGTAAATAAATGAGGAAAACGGATTCTTTTAATGGCATTTGGAATGACAGAGGGTTTACTCCATCGAAACGGCCGCTTGAATGGCCCCTGAAATGGTATTGGGCAGAAATAGATTATGGTAATGTAACGGCGATATTATTACAGAAACTGATATTGTGGTCTTTAGCTGAGTATTTACTGATATTTTAGTCGATTTCGATTTAGCCTGATCGCAAGGGTGTGTGAAATAAGACTTATCTGAAGATTAACTCCTCGTGAAGGGAGCCATAGCCATTTTATGGGATAAAGAAAAATATTATTTCATCATATTAGAGAGCCAGAAAAATATTCTTTCGTCATCAGGTTCCCATTATAGGAGGACGACTCTCTCTAAACTGCCAAAGTTGGTCTACATTTCCCGACGCAGGGCTGGATAGACAGATTGGGATGTTTTGAGAAATTATATATTGGTCTGGATCTACCTCAATGAATCACTCCACTGTGTACAATTAGCTATCTTTAAATCGCCTAAAACTATATCACTAAATTTTATTAGGTATATCACTTTGTTACTCGTACATAGTAAGTTAATAACTAAAACTTGGCAAGATTTTCGGACAGAAATTGGTGTTTCTATTAAAATAAATAAATTAAAGTGATGTCTACGTAATTAAATTAGTTCAAATGCTTGTTCTCGTTAATTTTAAGCGTTGCACATGAATATTTGCATGTGTTAATTGAACCCATTTATTTTAGGAGGCGGCGTGTATCGCTATTTCATATTTCTAACGTTTAATAGAAATGAAATAAACGTTTATTTTGCTGCCACAAGAAAATACTCGTACAAAAGAAAATTCAGTCAACATTAGTAAACAGAATCGTTTCATATACATAAAATATTGCCTTTGCTTTGCTTGGGGATTCCTAAATACAAATTAATTACTTAACTTTAATTAGATTTAGTTCCTACCTACCTAGCTAAGATTTTTTGTTTAAATACTCTAGATACTTATCTACAAACTTTAATAGTTATTTCAATCAATATCTGAAAACACAGTTATACTTAATGCTGGGTATCCTTCACTGCAGTGGTGTTTATAAATATTATTGCTCATCATCAATATTTGAAAAAATATATGGAAAACTAAATTAGTATAATTTTGCACTAAATTTTTAGAACCTAAACTCTTCTTTATTGAACTTTTCAAACTACCCGCATTAATTTATTGTGAAAGAACAAAACAATACTTTATTAAAATGTAAACTACACGATTTACATGTGAAAGACAGCCTAGCTTATTTGCAATTATATGAAACGTCACTTGCCCTCGAATCGAGGATTGAAGTGCCTTTTGACGAAAATGCATTATGTATTTTTTACCTTAAAGAAGTCCTAAACCTCAATTTCAAGGAGCTGCTACCTTTTTATTTACATACTTTTTTAAATATTTCTTTCCCGTTGATCCCTGCTTCAATATTTTCATCGGACAACGATTGTAGCTGTCATACCTACTCAATATGGGCAGAAGATTATAAATATTATACATATGAAGTAGCGAGTAGCCATAAGTTGAGCATATAGGTCTCCCAATGATTTCCAAATGGACATGGCGCACAATTTTTGTTGAAGATGCCAAAAAAAACTAGAAAAAATTAGAATGAATACTGTATTTTTACTTTTTTGATATCTTTAAAAATGACTGAAATATTCAAGCTCAAAGTGCGCTCTTCCGCTTGGAGCGATTTTCCGCGCGGATTTTGAAAATGTGACGTAGTAACATGAAAAGCTGCATGTAAGATATTATCTGTGTACAATGGTTAGAATGGTTAGTAGGGGAGCCGAAGCGGGGATTTCGGGACTTACTAAAGAGTGGCAGACTAACATACAAGGAAATACTTTGTACCTGGTTGAGTACCTCTAAGTATAAATTTTTGATATAAAACGGCATTAGTTCTTATGCCTCTCACCCAAAAAATACCTCAATTAAGCCCAAATTTGAGACACGCAGTCAAACCTTGAGTGACGACGGAAACTAGCCTAGATAGAGGACATAATATGAAGTTGAACTTCTGCTTCTTCATTGGTAAAAACTTATCATTTACCATACCTTATTATTTTGTATTTCATTTTCAAGTCACTTTTTTTTCGCTTACTGTTTTAACAAAACGTGGGATTTTTTTAAATCTCAGGTCTTTTGAACGCACATCTGAACAATGTCTGGTTTTAATTTCACCCTGTTACTGCTGTAGACTACCTCCAGGGTAAACAGTTATAAAGCATGGGATTCTTTGGGTTCTCGCCTTCACTGCTTTTAACGCTACTACTACTAGGTCTCCCTATCCGTGAGAGGGCAACTACTTTTATTTTTGATTTTTTACACTTAAAACTTCATTGTACCTATTGTTCACGCAGAACTAATTAATAAATATAAATAAATAGTCTTGGACATTTTACACTGCGCTTCTAGTCCCAAACTAAGCAAAGTTTGTACTATGGGTACTAGACAATGGATATAAACTGCATACTTAAATACTTTTTTTTATAAATACTCGTACATACATATTACACTGGTCAACACATGTTTTTTTTCCTTTAATTTTTTTTCTGTTACTGGGTATTTCTATGGCCCTGATTATGAAAAAAAATACTGGGAGATCGTCAACAGCTTTACTTTTTAAAATATAGAGTTTTATTATTTTGACAAAAAAATACGAAAAATTTTACATTGTGTTGATAAAATATCTATTGATCACTAGCAAATGATCTTTTATATGATTTCTTTGAAGAGACAAGTTTGAGTAGATCGCGTTGCAAACTCCAGAAATGGTCTGCCATTCATATATGATCACCACCGCCCCTGATAACCTTCTTCCATTGTCCGAAAATTCTAATGACATCTTTTATAGTGCTCCTCACTAAACTCACCCACATTTTGTGGAAATCGATGTTAATGCGAGTACATGAAGTGTATTTTTATGCCCATGTTGCACCCTAGCTCTTGCAAGTTGGATAGCATGCTCTCAACAATTTCTTTTTGCTTAGGAAATTACTTATAAACAAAAAAATGAATTCTAAGCTTAGGACTGGACTTCAGTCATTGATTTCTTAAAATTACGATCATTTACCAGTTGCCTAATGTGAGTCCCATCAAAAATTACCAACATTCAAGTTTTCTGTGCTTAATCCTGAAAACTTTCATGAAAGAAAATTATAACATTCGTTACTTTTGTCAAGCGCCTTCACAGACTGTTTCAAGACGCCGAGGTTAATATAAAGTGGTGGAAGTACGGTGATACGGTCTTGGCTAACTAAAGGCATGTTTATAAAATAGTTTGTATCAACTTTAGCTGAAAAGCAAAAAGTTGTGTGTGCAGAAAGCCGCACTGGTCAAAATTTTTGTAACCAATGCTTTTGTTTGTTACGACTATTCCAGATACACATGAAACGGGAATTTTGTGTAGTCCCTTTGTTGGCCTAAAGTAAGTTACCTATTCTCAGAACACAAATAACCCATTTGTGGTCTTAATTAATTAATTTCAAATATTTATTTTAAAGTGTCGATGTTACGCAGTTTTCATGAAATCCGATAGAGGTTTTCGACATTTTTCAAATTTTATATTTACCACCAACATAGCAGAAGCAATCTGGATTAAGCACACAACATCTTCATAACGAAGCAATATCGAAAACACCAACAAAATATATTTTTTTGTCCAATTAAATCAAAAATCTAAGTAAAAATATTAAATGAAGGTAGATAGCTATAACTTAAAAACAAAAGCTGTTAGAGAAAAACTGTTGCCATATTTAAAAAATATGCGTCAATTTGAGATAGAAACAGAAAAAAAATCACAGGAAACAAACAATTTTATTTTTTTTGTTGACCAGTGTTATACATAGAAAACACCTAGTCCAATACAAACAAATATGTTCATGCACACAAATGTTTGTACTGTGCGGGAATCGAACCCGCTACCTCCGGAATAGTAGTCCATTTCGAACCATTACACCAAACGGCCGACATTGACATTCACACATTAAAGAAATACATTATTTAGTTTTGAGAATTTATTGCACTTTAGACAATAATATTACATTGAAATTGGAGTTAACGTGCCGGCCGGCACGTCAAGCCGGTTCGGTGGCTGATAGGCGAGAGGTGGATACAGTGAATGGAAGAGTGAACGCGCGCGCGGACCGAATGAGATCGACCGATAGTGATGTGTAGCTGTCTGTCATAGACACCTATTATTTAATGAAAAGATGAACAAAAATTTTTCAGCGCGACTAAAATATGCTTTGGCGCGTTAGCCGCACCAATGCAGCGTGACAACTGCAGTTCGGACTTCATTATGCGCCCACTACACATACAATAAAATTCGAACTATCGCACATTTTTTCTTTCTAATTCTAATTCAGTAAAAAATGTTTTTGAGACCTTCATTCAAAATTCAAAAGTTATTATCATATGACAGAACTTATGACCAGACTATGTAGGTACATTGAATAAAATATTTTTCTTTTTATCATCATGCTTAGCAACCTAATGTTACTATGACACTCGAGTTAATCCGCATTTAGCACCATAGCCTCCCCTTCTACAAGCCCCTCTACAAATGTCAAAATGTCACTTATTATAGGTATCCAAATTTTTAATTCAATTAAATTATAGTCCAGTCGTTTGGTACAAATTAACGTGGTTACCTGGAAAGTGTTCCGGGAGTTTTTAAAATTGGTGTTTAAATAGATTTCGCTATGCTCTCTGTTAGTCTGTTAGTTAAGTGTGATTGCCGCGCTCGTTGCGAAATTGGAAAAATGCTGCATTAGAGAAAGTTTTAATAATTACATTCTTTTCTATTTCGTCGTTACAGCCAAATGACGTCCACTGCTGGACAAAGGCGAGAGGCCTTTGGGTTTTCCATAGGTTTTTCATAATGAACGGTCCTGCGCTGCCCGCATTCAGGTTCTTCCCGCGACCTTTACCAGATCGTCGGTCCTCCTAGTAGGAGGCCTACCCACGCTACGTCTTCCAGCCCGTGGTCGCCACTCAAGAAATTTTCTGCCCCAATGGCCATCGTCTCTACGAGCTATGTGTCCCGCCCACTGCCACTTGATTTTAGCAATTCTGCGTGCTATGTCGGTCACTTTGGTTCTCCTGCGGATCTCCTCATTTCTGATTCGATCACGCAGGGAAACCCCGAGCATAGCCCACTCCATCGCCCTTTGGGTGACCTTGAGCCTTCTTATGAGGCCCATAGTAAGCGACCACGTTTCAGATCCTTAAACTTTCCTATTTATTTCACGACTAGCTTATGCCTGCGGCTTCACCCGCGTGAAATTCAGTGTCTGAATGGTAATCTGGGTTACAAACAATAATATTGTACAGTTTCAACAAAATCCGTTGAGTACTTTTTGCGTGAAAGAGTAACAAACCTGAGACACAGGAATCTTCCTAGTTCAGGTATCAACCCACCAACAACGTCCAACATTCTTACTTTTTGTTTTTCCTGATTGTTTGTTATTAAAATATTATCTGTTATGTTGGTGAGAAATAAACATTACTTTACTTTATTTTAAACATCCAGACATCCAAACTTTCGCATCCGCGAATTCGTACGCGTGGACCTCGTTTTAATCCATTGGGGGTGGAGTTTCGAAAAATCCGCTCTTAGCATCTATAGGGCATAAATAAATGTAAAAATGGCTTAATAGTGCACAAAATGGGCAATAGGTGGCATAATAATTGTTACTTTTGAGTTTGATATGTGATTGAACGATGACAACTAACAACAGTTGTCAATTGGGTAAAATTTTATTTTAGTTGGAAAAAGACAAAAAGTGGTAAATGGGTTAACGTGCGGGGGCTGAAAAATCATGTTGTGACGTCACGCGCGAATATTGGAAATTTTTGAAAATTTGAAAAAGTCCGTAAACTTCTCGAGGCTCTATCTTCGGTAATACTGGATGGATTGAGGTGAAATAAAGACTAGTGTAATGTATGTGATCTAAACTTTAAATTAAATCATAATTTAACTTAATATTACAACTTATGCGTGTTGTCCATTGGCCGGTTGGTGGCGGCCTGCATCCAGCGCCTTCTTGCAACCTTTATAAAGTCATCCGTCCAGCCCCCCTAGACAAAACGCACTTTTTGATCGAATCGAAAATCGAATCCGTCAAAACTCCATACAAAAAAGGGGCTTTTCGACCACTTTTCGACTGGTTTGCGATTATAATTTGCACTTTGTCTAGACCCACAGCCCCCTTAGACAAAACGCACTTTTTGATCGAATCGAAAATCGAATCCGTCAAAACTCCATACAAAAAAGGGGCTTTTCGACCACTTTTCGACTGGTTTGCGATTATAATTTGCACTTTGTCTAGACCCACAGGTTATGGCCAAGACTCTATCTTGGTGCAAACATCATGGGACATGTTGACACCACCAATCAATTGACGTACTTTTTATAACTGTCAAAACGAAACTCTCCCATAGATTTTGTATGGCACTACAAGCAAGTGACGTCACTATTTTGTCAACTCAATAAAAAAGTATGCGAACAAAAATCGTAATTTACAGGTAATTTAAAATCAATTAAGTTTTTAAGACCAGAATGAAGGGTCTTTTAAAAAAGTTGTGATTTCGAATTATAGGGGTATGGTGTCAAACTGTCTATTATACCCATAGCTGGGCACCGTTAATCAAATAGTTAACTTCGTTAATCGTTAAAACGTTAATAAAAAAATTACCTTCGTTAAACGTTAAAACGTTACATTTAGCAATGTTTAACGCAAGTTAACGTTAATCGTTAATCCGTTAACACATGGTAATAAAACGAAAAAACTAATTGTATGCAAGGTTCAAATATTTTTATGTAACAACTGCATTTCAGAATAAAAGCTTGTTTTTAATAAAGTTTTATAATAAATAAAAACAATAAAAAAAAATTAAAATCATGTATTATCAGACAAAATCAGTCCATAGTTTGGAATAGACTTTTTATTATTATAATTTTATTTTACAATCTCAATCTCAGAGCCTTGGTTTAATTCGTCGTCTCAGCCAAATGACGTCCACTGCTGGACAAAGGCCTCCCCCAAGGTTTTCCACAATGAACGGTCCTGCGCTGCCCGCATCCAGGCTCTTCCCGCGACCTTTACCAGATCGTCGGTCCACCTAGTAGGAGGCCTGCCCACGCTACGTCTTCCAGCCCGTGGTCGCCACTCGAGAACTTTCCTGCCCCAACGGCCATCGTCTCTACGAGCTATAATATGCCCCGCCCACTGCCACTTGATTTTAGCAATTCTGCGAGCTATGTCGGTTACTTTGGTTCTCCTGCGGATCTTCTCATTTCTGATTCGATCACGCAGGGAAATTCCGAGCATAGCCCGCTCCATCGCCCTTTGGGTGACCTTGAGCCTTCTTATGAGGCCCATAGTAAGCGACCACGTCTCAGATCCGTATACCATCACTGGCAACACACATTGGTCGAATACTTTCGACTTGAGACATTGCGGTATTTCGGACGTGAGTATATGGCGAAGCTTCCCGAACGCTGCTTACGCTGCCCATCCGAGTTGGATTCGACGATTGACCTCTTTCTCGAAGTTGGACCTACCTAACTGGACTGTTTGTCCCAGGTATACATAATTGTCAACAAATTCGAGTGTAGAGTCTCCAACCTTCAGAGGAGTGGGTGCAACATTGGTTTAATTACAATACAATTTAGCACCAAAGTGCTCGAAAAGATTAATCCAACGAACCCAAATTCGATGCGATTCCGCCGTTTCATTTAGGAGTTCCTATGGCCACCTCCTGACTCCAGCGTAATGGTACCATAACATTGCATTTTCATCGTACTTACATAAGTATACCTCAGCTCAATCGGTTGAGGAGAACTGGTCTTAAATTCAGTTGCAAGATTTGTCCCACACATACTAACAAGTGAAGTCAATATAAAGCTTGTAAATAAGTAGGTAAATAAAAAAAGGCATTTTTTACATCGTTTCGTTCTGGTTACAAAAACGAAAGCTCTGGAAGCCCGAAAATACTTGTCAGAACGCGTTTTTCTAGTGTTTTTCAGCGTGCCTGCTATATCTTTTTGGTAAATAGTAGGTACTGGATTAACGATTAACGGACTTAGGATAATTTAACGGAAGTTAACGAGTCCGTTAACATTTTTTAAAGTTAACTTAAAAGTTAATCCGTTAATAGAAATGTTAACTTCGTTAATTAACGATTAACGGATTAACGAGTTAATGCCCAGCTATGATTATACCTTTGTTCTAGTCGTTTTCTTCATTACTGAAGATCGCGTCCTTGATAAAATTCTTAATAGATCGTATAATCTGTCACTTTCGCCCGATGTTCGCTTTTTCTTAATAATCTTCATCATAAGGGGCTGCACAAACGTAGACACCTTTTGCTACCGACACGACACATTACAGGAAACCGAGCTTTTGTGTCCGAACTCTTGCTATCGAGATTAGATACAGATAAAATGTGGTAACTTTACAGGAAACCGAGATGCTTTGTCTGGTAGCGACTATTAGCTATCAAAGTGCATTACAATGAGGGTTTTCGCGAATGAAAGATCCGCTAGATGGCGGGACGTGGATGTGGGGTCTGACTGCTGCGTGATTTGTGGATTTTGACATATCTGTCAATGTCATGTCAAAAATAACCAATCATGCAGCATTTGGACCTCGCGTCTACGTATTGCCATCTGGCGGATTTTTCATACGCGAAAACCCTCATTGTAATGAAATATTTTGTTGTCATTGATTGTGTTGTGTCGTCTACATTTAGATTCCAGTTATCTACAGCGAAACTTTATTTGCGACGAGTAAGTATTATGTTAAATCTGATCTGGTGAAGTTTGCAGGAATCACCTAAATGCGGACAGCGCAGGACTGACTATTGAGGAAATCCTCGGGAGAAGCCATTGTTTAGCGGTGAACGTCATTAGCTGAAACGATGTGTCCAGTGGAAGCAAACGTCTACTTCTATTTAAGGAGTGGCTGAATTCATGTTGATTATTATGACAATGGCGTGGGACGTCCACCCACAAGGTGGACCGACGACATCATATAGGTAGCAGGGCAGGAAGGCGCTGGACGCAGGCCGCTACCAACCGGGCAACATGGAAAGCATTGGGGGAGGCCTATATTCAACCGTTGACGTCCTATGGCTGAAATGATGATGATGATTATATATATGTATACGACACAAGACACAAAAGTGTCTCCGTATGCGCAGCCTCTAAGCAGGTATTTGAACGTTGGTGTTAAAGCGTCACTCGTCGCCCCCGCGAGTTTTCACGAAACTCGCTTTTAATATTAAAAATAACTAAATTTATATCTTCTTACATAAATTTGTGATGACCTGAGTCACGGCCACGGTATGTCCCATCGTTATTTTTGGGCCAATGCCATGAAAATTTATGAAAGAAATGATAATTGACCTTTGAAATTGTAACTGGAAAGTAGCTATTAATGTTGGATTGAGAAAATATTAAGTCTCTTTTTTCACGGCGCATAGTACAACCCGATCGAGTTCACTGCGCACCTGGTGGCCGTGACGTCACATCGACGGTCTGCTACGGATTGGGCGAACGCGGGAGTTGTGCAGGTGAGTGCGAGAGAGAGTCGCATTCTAACGAGGTGTGCAGGTCGTGGACTCCAGAACCCGATGAAGTTGTGGGTTTGAATCCTGTGAGGAGTCAATGGTAGTGTGATGAGAGTCAATACCCGAAGTTTATATTTTGTTATTTTTTTATTTAAATTTTTTTAATAACTAAAATAATGATGTTGGGTGTACTTATTATCGTATTGATTAGGCAAATTTTGATAAAAATCATGTAGCTGTTATCTCTAGAATTAGATTAAACGGTTTGAATCAGCAAACCAAAGTTAACCTCTACAACAAAACCATAATAATCGATTAAAGTTAACATAGCAAAAGTGGAGAAAAATATCCATGATATTTGTATTCTTTCCAAAATTATCACAAACTATCTTCTTTAAAAATAATGTAAAACTATTGTAAAAGTTCAGACAAGTTACAAGAAACATTTAAAAACTTGTCACAAAAGTTTAATGTCGTCTGACACCATCTTTGATGTCTGACAACAATTCAGCGACACAACCGAAAGTAAACAAGTCAAAAATAACCGAGTGATGTAACGGATACTGACTGCTCGTCAGGGAAATGAGAAAACATGATTTAAGGTAACTCTGACTTACAAATAGAATATAATTTGGTTTCTGATATATTATGGAAATTGAAAAAAATACAGGAAAAAGCGGCAGTAGTTAATTACGAGTAATTGTGAACTTCAGGATGGCACAATGTAGTCTCTTTGATGAAATATGTATATTCTAAACAACATTGTATATGACATGTATAGTCAAACAATTTTGAAACGTCTAGTGCATCGTGCGGTCTACACAGCTTATGACCGCAGTCTGTGGAGGAACACTATCTGTGGCGCGATCCTCATCAATGAGGGATCGAGGAAGATGAAGAAGAAGTGGCAAAACTCAAGAAGTAATAACCCAGTATTGATAGTAGCGCCCTTCTATTATATTTTACAACTATACCTAACATTACCTATACTATAATGTCAACAAAAAGTCTCATGAAAACTAAGTACACAATTATGTTACTGCCAGAATCATTGGCACAGAGTAGTTCTCTAAAAAATACACTTGCATAGTTAACATACTACTTTGAGATTGCTGCTGAAAGCTACTTAACATGTCTTTGCCTATGTGTCATCATCATCCATCATTATCATTTCAGCCACAGGACGTCCACTGCTGAACATAGGCCTCCCCCAATGGTTTCCATATTGACCGGCCACGGCCCACCTTATGGATGGACTTCTCGCTCGAGCCAAGTAAACAATATATTGGAATTGGTATTCAATGTTTGGAGAGAAAAAAAGGGGTGGAAATGGATTCACAACTTTATTTTATTTTGCAGTTAATCGTAGGGGACTTGTCGAAATACAATTAGTACAACTTACTTACGTACTTAAAAATTCATTAGTTTGGTTTAAACATTGCTTAAGAACATAGCCAAATATGAAAGTCTATTTCGAGCTTCGATCGAAGAGCTTGGTACTAACCTAAGTAATCTATTACGCCTACACCACCTACACGAAGATTAGAATTATTTTAGTCTTAGTTCTCTGTTTAGTTTTGGATATTACATTAATACCATTTGCTTGACACTTTAAATAATTGAATACTAATGAAACACACCACACCAGCCAGGTGGAAGGCAAGAGAGAACGCGGTCGCCAACTCGCTGGATAGACGCCATCAAAAGGTTACTGAGTCCACCATGGTCCTGTGTACTCGCGTCATCATCATCATCATCAACAGCCCTTTACAGTCCACTGCTGGACTATGAGCATCCTCCACTATAGTGGAGGGTTTTGCCATAATCCCCACGCTGGGCAGGCGGGTTGGAGATCGCAGTTTAAAATATTGATGTTTTTCAGAGAGCGCTGCTGCCCGTTCTCTGTTTGATGTGTAGTCCTTCAGAAATGGAAGCCCATCGCCAGGAGAGCTACCCTCGGAAATGACATCGAACACACCAACGTGTACCTCGTCAGCGCAACTACGACCACTCTGACAAGAGTGCCCGTCTAAGAAGAATAAAATACAAGTAGTACTTTAATATCTAAAATCTTCTAAGATTAGAACCACTTCACGGCTAAGAAACAAAGAGATTTTGAAATATGATGAAAGCGATCCGTTCTAAAATGTTCTAAAATTAGGAAGTGCTAACTGACTCTGACATTGTTATTAATAACCAACATGACTAAGCGCCAGTTTCTCGAAAAATCTCATCTCACCCTCAATGTTAAAGGGATACGAATAGAGGCATACCTACTTAAATAAATATACTCAACCTAATTTGTACAACACTATACATCTGGAATTAGGTAAAAAACCTAACCTCCTAACCTTGAAAACTAAACTAACTTTACAAACTCCTAACTTCAAAACTTCTAACTTTGAAACCCAACTACTTATTCGAAAAACTTTTTGTTTTCCAAAAATTACTTAAGATAAAACTATTTGTTTGGGTGGAGAAAATTCTTTCCGCATAATTACGTGGATACGAAAGCAGGTTATTATTAGGGACTCCCTTGACGAGTGACGACTAAACGCCGTTAGTCGCCAACTAGACCCACAAAAACTACTTACTCTTTTCTGCTTTAATGTATTTCGAAACATTGGGAAATAATCTGTTTTTGAACCCCACAAGACAAACTCTGATTGCACTGGTTTAATTGGTACGCAAATTACAAACTTATTTTATCAAGTAAATCGACGTCTGCTTATAGCTTACTCACCACTCACCCTTTGTATAATATTGCCTGCTCCTATGTTCTTCTGATTAATTTCGTTGCGGGTTCAATGACAGTTTAAATTTCCCGGGGCAAACTTGGCCTTCACTGGTAGAGTTTTAATTGGCGATTAAGCTGTAGATCTTGGCTACACAGGAGTTGCAGCGGTGGGAAAGAGAGGTGGGAATATTCCCGTATTGCCTGCTCCTGCAGCTACTTCTAAACATTTCCCGTCCACCGTTCCCTAATAATTTTAATAATACGCCTGAAAGTTCTCAGAGGCAGCACTGAATCGTTGAAGTTCAGCCAAAGAGGCTTTTACATGACGGCATTAAAACTTTTTAATAATAAACGAATGGCGCAACTTACAAATTTAACTTTGGACGGGTAACGGCCACTGTTGAGTCTTATGGTTGGTTTTTGCCATGGAAAATGCGATACTATGACCTGGGGGCTTTTACCACTCGCTGGTAAAATTTCTGAAAGCCTATCTGTCAGAAAAAGTTTAATTTTTGTTTTCACAGGTCTCGGACGGATACCTCATAATCATAAAGTAAAATAGCGAGAGGGACAGCCGTTATAATATTCAGAACATGTTTAATAGTAATAAAATTCATAGACTTGTGTCTGTGTAAGCATAATAATATTATAGTTTAAGATTTAATATTCATTTATTTGCCTTTGCGGTGGGTGTACTTTTTTCTAATTTCTTGGTACTATTTGTTTGTTTTCAGGCGTTTCATTGTCTGTCGTTTTGCTTTCAGAAGCAGGTAATTAAATTGCTCAAATATAGAGCATGGACCTATAAAAAAGTTTTTTATAAATCCATGGTTTAGAGTAACTTACTTTTATTCTGATCATCATGACAACAGCTGGATTCACGGCAATATAGAGCAATAAGAAAAGGTATCCACATATGAAGTATGTGGATTCCTTTTCTTTTTGCTCTTTTTATGCCTGAGGGCCTAGTGCGAGTTTACATCAAACGCGCTCACTAGTGAGCGCGTCAAAAAATGACATTAAATGTATGACGGATTGTACAGCGCCGTAGCGGGAAACGTTCAATAACTAAAATTTTACGCGTTTGATGTAAACTCACACTCAGCCCACTGTACTCTCTTGATGTAGTTGTTGCTTTATTTTATAAGGATGTAGGTACCTACTCGCATCAAATATTTTTTATTTCTTTCTTTTAGGAAAACAATACGTGGTCCGTTCAGCAAACTATTCCTAGATGAATGATGGATTGTTACATTTATTTTTATATTTTAAGTGACAGACGGTGACTGACTTTCCGGCACTTGCTCTCAGCATTTGCCAAATTCTTGTCTCAAAGTGCTGGTAGAGTAACAACGAATTTGACATTCCACATTTTTAGAATAGCTTTTCTATAGATACACTAAATAATAAGCGGCTTTTCACCATCTCCGAGTAGTTCTAATTAGTTACTTCCTGAAGTCCTAGCAAGTACATTATGTATGAAGTATTTTAGCGTTATTCAGCGATCCGCATTTAATAGAGCTCTGTGACTGGTTCGTGTGTGGCCCTGTGCGTCCACGCGCACTGTGAGACCTCATAGTAATGTTTGTGAATACGGGCGTATGCAACGAATAGCCTACTTAACACTTTACTCTCAGATGGTGAACAAGGCCCTAACTGACAAAAAATCTAACCAGTTTTAAGAGCAGATATTAAACAAAAAACGATATAAAGGTTAAAGGTCAGATTAGCGATATTAAATAATATAATTATCCTACGAATTCTATTAAAATATTTACAAGCGGCTTTGACTAAACATCATGACTTAAAGATTCTACGAAAACAAAAGGCCCTATTAACTTTTATTCCATCAATTTATCATAATTATAGGTACCTAATAATGTTAAGAAGCATGTTCAATTGGAAAAAATCTACTTAATTAACTTTTGTTTTGAATAGCCCTTTTATCGATGAAGGTTTTAGGCTATAGGTACATCACTCTACAGCCAATAGGGGCGGAGCAGTAAAGAAAATTGTTGCAAAAACGGGAAATATTATTCAAACTATTTTCACGCCTACGAAAACGCAGGCACAGCTAGTTTTAAATAAACGGTTTCTAATATTATTTTGTGTAGTATTTCACTTACTTTTCTATCACTGAATGTAGACTCATTCAATATATCAACAGCTTCAGGAAGTCTGTTTTACGTTTTTCACTACATAAACAAATATTTACTTTTAAATGAACAAGCGTTGAAATGTTTTTGCTAAATTCGGCACAACATATCAAGATCGCGATCTATTTTTAATGTAATAGAGATTTTCGTAGAGTAATAGTCATATTTTGATTATTTTTGATCATCTATGTTAAAAATTAAAATACAAAACGCATGAAAAATACCGCTACTAAGTATAATGTTTATAATAATTTAACCATTGCTTTCTCTACCATATAAATTAGCAAGAGACAACCACTAACTTAAGCTGGGTTACACAATCTTACTTAACTTTATCTTAACAAACGTCAAAAGTCTGTCAAAAAACTCCATACAAAAAACAACGGTTATGGTTAAAGTCATGATTAAAATAAGGTGGTGCAACTCAGCCTTAGCTTTGGATAAAATAAAAGAAAATGAATCGTAACTATAAATTAGTTTACTTAATACTTACTCTTTAAAGATCGATCGAGTGTCTCAAGAGGCGTCAACTTAGTTTATGAGAGCATTGTTTTAAAATTACTCATTTAATTTGCATTTCATTTGCTTTATTTTAATTGATTTGATAAAAGTACAAGGCCTCTAGTAAACAGCGTATAGATAAATAAATTAAACCACTTGCGTAAATGACTCTTAAATGTAGATAAAAAGAAATTAATTGACTTTATACATAGAGCAGACTGTACTGTACATAGATTAGCGATGAACCTTTGGATATTTACATTTAAAATTAAGTTATTTTTACTTTATTTTGATAGTATTGGATCATTCTTTGGAGTGAATCATCGTGAATTTTGACGTAATATAGAAGAATAGAGTTTTTCCTGGGGTAAATCATACTCGTACTTCCATAAGTACTTGAAAAATTCTGCACTGGCGAGTAAAGGTATTTGTCATAATTTTCATAACCATAAAATGATAATTCTAATGATAACGCATTAATTGAATGTTCCAAATTATAACTATAAGTAAATTACTAAGTAAAATAAAGAAGAATATAAGAAAAAGTCTTACCTTCCAGAGCGTAGAACATCGCCGCACCCATAACACTATACAACACAAGACACAGAGTCAAAAACAAATGCGTGAACCACCTTTTGGACAATATTTTCAGTTTATTCACAAACCAGAAGGCGGACTTTTCACCAGCACTCAATCCACTTTTAGCAGTGTTCATTGTAAAGTCTTTGAAGCCTTCGAAGCGTTTGAACATGTACTCCGAAGCTTTATTATGGTACATGTGCATGAAGGGGTTGAAATACGGGTTCCCATGAGGGTCTGAGATGTGCGACCCTGGTGTGGTCGGAGGCCGCCCCCGGTATCTCGAAGACGACCAGTATTGCGGCCCCATTGACGTCGCCGTGTGGGGTCCTCGAGGGGTCGTAACTGGGGTCGTGACATCTGGTATTTGCAGGGTTATCTTCGGCCGGCTCAGCTTTTTAGGGGGCGGCGGCGGCGGGTAACTAGGAACTTCGTCTGGCGCATCCATCTTCACTGTTTTGCGATCACTGTTTACGAACGAAGCGCCGGCGTTGTAATGCCACGCGCGAACATTGACAACAAAATATTTTCGCTACGGACACGCATATAAATATACTAGTCGTCCGAACTCGCTGGACAGTGATTTTATAAATAAAACGGTTAGCTTCCCGTTGTGTCATCGGTGAGGCGATGGGATTCTCTGAATCCGTGAATAAGATCTTTAAGAGATATTTAACAGCCCTTCTTCTTTGCCAAAGTGCTAACCGAGAAGTCGGATTTCCTTCGAATCATTAGACATAAACCAGTCATTATACTTAGGACTGGTTGCGAGAAAATGAGAGGGAAAATAACGATCTTTAAAAGTGGTTACGCTTTCAGCGGTATTTCAGAGGTGTAAAAATACCTCGTGGCCGTTTTAATAGTCCGCAAAACCATAAGTGGTCTATCAAAACATTAGGCACTGTGAGCTTTTTGATAATAAGCTTGATAACGAATATACAGGGGGGGACGTACAATAATATTACGCCAATTGGGAGTGCAGACTTCCATAAACTTTTACTGGTTGTTCTAGACACGTTCAAGTGCTGAAAGTTAGGAGAATTACTCCACGATTGTTACTGCAGGTAAAACTATAAAACTGATAATTTTCAGGGTCTATTTTTTCATTAGGTAAATAGTACCTTTTTTAGATGATGAAGAAACTACTTTCATCAACGGTCAAGTGGTCTTACTCATATTTCAGCACCTACACTTTCAACTTTAGAGCTAGATAGCAGTATCAAAAATTGAGATTCAATTCAAAAACCTCTGTACTCAACTTGCAAGCCCTCAAAATGTGAAAAGCGAGGAATACCCATTCTAAGTAGTTGTATTCTCTGTTTAAGGGTTACAGTCGTGACACTCGTGACTCAAGAGCATTTAACTATTAATTCAATGAGCCACCGAAAGAAACTTCAAACCAACCAACTCTAGTGCCAAAAACAGTCTCACTTGAATGTTTTGTTGACGAGATGAACAGAGGCGTAGTTAGGGAGTTGGTTTTTAGCAGCGCCCTTTCAAATGTTAACTTTTTACTAACGTTAGTGTTTGAATATTCATTTTCAAGAAACAACTTGTATTACTTTGTAACTTAGCATCACATTTCATGAATATTTCTTTATCACCGATAGTTGGAAGAAAATTCATGAAAAATATAAAAACTCACGTAATTTCAGCTTATAATAAGTTTCACTGCTTGACGTAAGTCTATCCGAACTCCCAAGGACCGCCACAAAGCACATGAATAAGATCCGCCTTCATATAAGCTCTACCAACGGCATTTTATTTGTATTATTAACTAGCTTTCCGCCCGCGGCTTCGCCTATTACTTATTCTGTGGCTTCGCCCGCGTGGAATTTTGTCTGTCACAGAAAAACTAAGCTAATTTTACTAATTAATTAATTACACCAGGTGCGATTACGGTCAAATACCTGCCTTACCTGGCATAAAAAAAACGTTTATAATCATATCACAGAATAATAATAATGTATTATTTTAATGTAAGTAATTTGGGTTTATTTCCCTTGATACATCCCTATACATTACGCTCTCTCAATGACAGTTTGTATTGTCATTGTGTCTATCCAGGCGTCTCCTAGCATGAGAAGGGGATTAGACCCAGACTCAGCATGTTGGTATTATTCTGGTAGTAGGTAGGCACTTAATTAATACGGTAAGTAGTTAGTGTTCATAATTAAGTAGGTACAGATAAGTACACAAGAATTAGTGTTCATAATATTAGCGATAATCATAATTAATACGAGTATGAGGCGGGCAAATTTTGCTTCTTACTTACTGTTTCAACATTATTATATTCTAGAGTCTAGACCATTGGTTCCCAAATTAAGGGGCGCGCCCCCCAGGGGGGGGGGGGGCAAAGACCTTTAGAGGGGGCGGGGGCCATCTGTGTACTTAAGTATGAAAAACCTGCGCTGCTACCGCTGAGAGAATGCATTCTAGACTGCTCGATACGACCAAATAATCTGGACTGGAGGAGGAGGGGCGCGGAATTGTTTGTATGGTCGAAAGGTCGTCAAATAAGTTTGGGAACCAATGGTCTAGCTAGACAATGATATTATTAAGGTCCACAAAATGTACTTTTTCCGTTGTGTGGTGGTTTGTAGAATTTTTAGAAGGAGATTGAGTCTTGAACCTACCATTTGGGCAAACGTGAAAAATCGCCATAAAGAAGAAGCAAAACCAGCCGCCTTCTAAGTATTTATTATGACTCCAGTATTCAATGAATATGACTTTGAGTTGATGACAGCACAAAATTTGGTTGTTCTGCGTAAAACTGCTTCTTTGCAACTAACGAGTGAATCGACATTGTTACAACATCCAAATTATATAAAAGAAATATTTTAATTGCTTTTAAATCCCTGATTGGCAGAAGCTAACTGTATTAGGATTGGTAGCTTTCGTAACAACTAACTATTATTGCATAAGCATGGATACTTTTATCAACAGGGTGTCCCAAAATTTGCACGTCACACTGACACCAGAGGTAAATGAGCTTTAGACGCATCTAACAAGTACCTATATTAAGTTCATTTTTATAATTAACTAATTATGAGTCATATTTCAAAACTCATCAAACTTTTTTATATGGAAATGAATAGCCAATAGGTAAATAAAATTGGTCATATTTTAAAACTTATGAAACTTTTCTATGGACATATTAAGCTTGTTCGAAGCGTCTTAGACTCAGCTACCTCCAGTGTCAGTGTGACGTGCTAATTTTGGGACAACCTGTATAACTGAAATATTTTGAAAGGTGACGACGACATTCTCAGACTCTTGCTAGACTAATCTAAAAGTGGATATGCCGAGATCGTAGGAAGGTGAGTTTACGACGGCCATGTGTCCAATGGCCGATCGATTTACACTTCACGCTCTGGTCACCACGCTTTGCGAGTATTTATTGGGGACAATTTTCTCTAGAGCCGCCCGCGATTAAAAAAAAATTAACTAGCCCCCTGGTGGTAAGCTTATTATGCCTATTTACATTTTTTAGCGTTAAGAGTTGCATCTATAACATAATTTTCAAATGAATATGCCTATGTTACGAATGGGTTCACCACAATAGTCCACGGCGGTGGCGGGGATCAAACCCATGTTCCTCGGATCACGAGTCGACAACTTCACCGTTCGATCGGCTATTGTGGATTTATTAATCAAATTTTAATGTAGTCATTGTTGATGTAGATATTTTGTAATAAGAAAATAGTTATCTATTTTAGTGCTAGCAGGGGGTAATATAAATACGTAAGTAAGTAGTAACTACTTATTACCTCCTACCTAGTAGAGGCCTACCTATAATACGTCTTCCGGCCCGTGGGTACCACTCGACTAGCCCTTTCGGACCGCTCCAATACAATTGTGCGGGTTACAAAATCGAGATTATCTCATAAGTTTTACATCGGAAGTGGATGGGCTGAGTATCGTACGATTTTGCGGGATGCGTTCTTTCACCTCCCGTGCAAATTTTGTCCGAAGCGCAGTTGGTGAGCCGGTTACAACCTGTACAGTTCATGACTGATTGTGCTCCCCGACTTGGCGAAAGAAAGTAGGACCTACTATGGTTTTATTATGTAATTGTAGTAATATTACAAGTTATTGATTAGACAAATAGTTAAAAATAGCATCTTTTTGTGATAACAGTGACTACTTGTAAGCAAAGGCTTTGGCGTAACGGCTTAACGAACTTTACTGACACAATTGTATCGACGTGGGCCCTACAATACCTTATGCGTATTTTAAGTTTCTCGTAATTATTAATTTTTCATGGTTTCCGCACCATGTTTCCCTATCTCTGTCTATATTTACTGTTGAGCTCATGGAACAGATGGTTTTGCCCACAAATCAACATTAAATGGCAAATACTGGTATAAAATTTAAACCTGTTTATTCCTTACTGGTTATAAATACGTTTTTCGGAATACATGCTATGAATAAAATTTCCAAAACCCTTACAATTTTGACCCTCACAATTGTACGTAGGAAGTGAAGGGCCCAGTTTGATACAATTGTTGGTATATGAATTTTCCAAGATGGCGGCGGAAAATCTGGAAAATTATAGCAGATTCGTAATCTGCGGTCCCAAATTACCTAAAATTCATGTTCAAAATTACTAATTTCTTTCTAGTTTAAGCGCGGGTCCGAAAGCGCTAGAACTTTTCTTCTCCAACGGCCATCAGTTTGAACAGCTAATAAAAGTCTGCTCATCTTAGCGAATAATAACATACGCAGTATTTGGCTACCCTAACACGTTTAGGTATGCTTTGATTACAATGGCTTGTTTACGTTTAGCGACCTACTTGGCTCGAAGAATTGCATTCCAATATTCTTCCGGAAGTTGAAGTCTGGTCAATGAACCTATTTTATGAGCTGAACTTTTGTGGTATTTTAACTTGTACTTTGTAATAATGCAAATTCTTATTTTTTGTAACATTTACGCATAACGGTATTTATAACGCTAATCACTATTATAAAAACTTGTAATCTTTTGCATTGTCACAATTTACCACCTATTAAAAAGTATAATGTCATACACTTCAACTGTCAATGTCAATGTCAAAACGTTCATTGTTTGTTCTCGGTTGTAATCGACAATTTTACTTTGGCTTTTATTTTAATTTATCCCATTAAAACTCGTTATGATACGCGCGTATGTCTACAGAAATATAGATGAAAATGAAGGCAAGCTTATGGTTGTGGAAAATTCGATTGAAGAGTTCAAAACTGTAATCTCCACACAATTTAAGTTGCCATTGGAGGATATCAAATTATTTTCCCCGAATGGATGCGAAATAAACGACACCAGAGTGATTAGGGATAATGAAAAGGTGTATTTGAACCATGAGAAGGTTGGGGACGGAGCAAGCTGTGATATTGATGAGAAATCCTTGGAAAAACTTAGTATAACTGAGAACTATGAATTGCAAGAAAAAAAGGTGGTTTCAGACTGGATAATATTGAATGTTGGTGGTAAACACTTCACTACGACAAGATCCACTATTCTGGCTAAAGAACCGCTGTCTATGTTGGCCAGGATGTTCGCAGAAGACAATAATGTGTATCTTATGAACCCTAGTGTTACTGATTCAGTAGGGGCCTACCTTATTGATAGGAGTCCTGAGTATTTCGAGCCTATTTTGAATTATTTGAGGCACGGTGATGTGATATTAGACAAGCATGTGAATCCTAGGGGAGTATTGGAGGAAGCAATATTTTATGGTAGGTTGAGACATCATCTCGCTGTTCTTATTATAATTAAAATTTGTTATTCACTATTACTCTATATTGATAAATTATTTATTCTAAGCATTCATCACACGTCTAATTATTTAGATAAAAAAGTTTTCTCTATTTAAAATTTTAAAGCTCTTCTTATTTCTTCAAATTAGTCCCAAACTTCAGCATTTTATGCCAATAGTGTTTTTAACTTTCATAGTTTAGTTTGTAATATTTTACAGGCATAGATTCCATGATACCATTCCTAAACCAGCTGATTTGGGAGGCCAAAAGTTCCAGTGGCAACAACCAAGCGTTGACTCGGATGGACGTTGTTCGCTCAATAATCACAACGCATATAAACACTGAGCTGAGGTTCCAGGGAGTGAATCTTGCTGGGGCTGACTTGAATCGACTGGATCTGAGGAACATTAATTTTAAAGTAAGCGTAAAGAATATTTTATGAAGGTAAATCTACATGAGAAATAAAATATTTTGTCAAGTTAACCCTTCATTTGGCAGTGATGCTTTTAAGCAACAGCCACTTTGAATATTTCTACAGCACCAAATAATAAGTTTTGTGCAAATCATTCGATTTTGTTACAAAGCTTAGTTCAGCAAAACACTAGTAAATCGTTCGTCGACTGAGTTTTGAGTAATTTCCTATCCATATTTCTGTCAGACGCCAAGATGACGCGCAATGAGAATAACAAAGACGGAAGTTTTATGATTTTGTACTATTTTATGATCTCTAATTGTTTTTGTTTTGTCTAAATTTAATTCACAATAAATCAAACTAATCATATAAAGCAATATTTGGCGTAGAAACTGTGTTTTCTAATACAATACATGCTTCCGAACCTCGATGTTGCCTAGAAGCAACAGTGCCAAACATCTAACAAAATAGGTTTAGCATTTTGTTAATACAAAAGAGTGTCAATACACAATAAATCAATCATGTATTACATTAATAATGTTATAGAGATGGTATAGTAATTACTTTTGATGCAATTATGGACCCTGTCGGGCACAGCATTTTAGGAGAGAGGAAGAATTTGCTGTCTGTCTCTGTGTTGTTTGTCTTCACACTTATACCGCTGAACTGATTTAAATGATAAACACATTTTTCTTGCGTTGAAGTCAACAACTATAGCAGATAACGGTAACATACCAGTTTCAGAAGCTAAAGAAAAAATAAAAAGCCAACCTTGGCTCGGCATATTGATCGTGAAGTATGATGACATACGTCATCTATCAAATGTTGGAGAAAAAGGTCATTGTCGACTTTGAGAAAATGGCCAAAAAAAAGTTTAATGCATAAAATGTGAAAAACGATTGATTTTTTTAAGATTTTCATATAAAAAACTTAATTCTATAATATATCTCAATGTTTTATTTAAGTACCCCTATTTGGCAATGTGGTAAATAAGCAACAATCGTTTTTCGCGAAAATACCAACCAAATATTTTTTTTACTATTTTTCTTAACTTTATTTGATAGTAACAATTAGGTCTAAATAGATTTTATTGAAAAAATCAAACAATTTGTGTCTTGCCAAATGAAGGGTTAATTAACTTTTCTGTAATAATAAGACTACTGTAGTTGTTTCTTGTTGTATGCCTTTGTAAGTTATTTAAAAAAAATTAAACTGTTTACGAAATTTTCCTTGAAAGTTGCTTGAATTTTAAAGCAAAACTTTCATAAAATACTTTTCAAAATTGTATTATTTTATTGAATAACCTTATAAATAAAGAAAGCCAAACAATATAATTATATCTAACTTTGTCATTTTCCCTATTCCAGTATGCGTGCCTGTCACGATGCAACCTGAGTGGTGCGAACCTCTCCCACTGTTGCTTGGAGCGGGCTGACTTATCGCACGCTAATTTAGAAGGAGCTCAGTTACTAGGCGTTAAAGCTTTATGCGCTAATATGGAAGGTTGGTATAACATTGTAATAAACAGTTGGTGTCGGCCGTTTGGTGTACTGTAGTAGTTCGAAACAGACTACTATTCCGGAGGTAGCGGGTTCGATTCATGCACAGTACAAACATTTGTGTGCATGAACATATTTGTTTGTATTGGACTGGGTGTTTACAAAAAAAAAGTATTTAAGTATGTTTATTTATATCCGTTGTCTAGTACCCATAGTACAAGCTTTGCTTAGTTTGGGACTAGAAGCGCGGTGTAAAATGTCCAAGGATATTTATTTAATTATTTATTAGTTAGCTTGCCATTTTATTTAACGAATGATGATGAAAGATGCCATGTTAGAAACCACACTAGAATGTACGTGTCATACAAGATATCACTACATAGTATAAAACAAAGTCGCTTTCCGCTGTCTGTCCCTATGTATGCTTAGATCTTTAAAACTACGCAACGGATTTTGATACGGTTTTTAAAATAGATAGAGTGATTCAAGAGAAAGGTTTATAAATATGTATACTTAGCACCCGTCGTGCGAAGCCGGGGCGGGTCGCCAGTAAAAGCATAAAGTAAAATAGTGAGAGAAAATTTTTTAATAATTCACAAAAGTGTCAGTTATTACAACTTACACTAACTTAAAGAAATACTAAGTATTTTTTTTATAATTTCAGGGGCGAACTTGAGAGGGTCGAATATGGAAGATCCTGCTGGATCCAGAGCTGTGATGGAGGGAGTTAATCTAAAAGGTGAACATTTCAAAGTTTCTAATACATAAATAGGCAACTTTGTTTGAGCCATTCTGGTAGGCTATCTTATAATAATATTTTTCATCAGTCTTTAGCTACATTTATTAAGGTTATGCTGATATATCAAGTCTAGGAAACTCTGTTTCCGTACTATCCGTATCCGTAAATAAGGCCACGGTGTCGCGCCACTAGTTAGTGACAGGACCTTATTCTACAGTGGCGCCAACTGATGAACGCTGAAACTGTAGCCGTCGCGGCGTCGTTCATTATAACTTACACTCATTATTTCAGAAAAGAGTCCAGACCTTCAATCAATATGTTAAAAATAAATACTCCAAGGTTACATAAATCAATCGGTTTCAGCACCTTGAATTCCTATATTGTATCTTTAACCTTGACATACTCTCACTAAACATGAAACTGACAGAAATAAAATAAATTTTATTTTTCAGGAGCCAACTTGGAAGGAAGCAATATGGCTGGTGTAAACTTGAGGGTGGCAACACTGAAGAATGCTAACCTTCAAAATTGTGATCTCAGGACTGCTGTGCTAGCTGGGGCAGATTTAGAGGTGTTTATTACATTTTTATTCTATAATTAATTTGCTTTTATTAATGAGCTACACAGCATATTAAATGTTTTATTTTGTGATATGATTTTAAAAAAAAACATTTCTGATATACTTAATGCAAAATGTCAATCAGATAATTTCATTATTGCGTTGTAAATAATGCAGAATGGGTAGACCTCAACTCTGTTGTGCTCCCTCAATCCAACGTCGGTACGCAAGCAGCACAAATACTCAGCCCAAACAAAATGGCTGATTGTGGCGTTCTTCTTCTTTATCAAGCATTGCTAGATACTATAGAGTAAGATAATTAATTAAGGATATAGATTAAATTATATTTTTTCTTAATTTCAGTGCTGCGACCTGTCAGGCAGCGATCTTCATGAAGCGAACCTGCGAGGCGCCAACCTGAAAGATGCGGCATTTGAACTCATGCTCACTCCCCTGCACATGTCTCAAACTATAAGATGAATTGTTATTTATTATTTATACAGAAATATATATTTTACGTTTTCTTTTCATTACTTCGTTTATTTTGTCGTATCGCCTAATAGTAATGGGACTATTCCCACCTCTGGTTCCCACCACTGCAACTCCTGTGTAGCCAGGATCTACAGCTTGACCGCCAATAAAAACCCAACCAGTGAAGGTCAAGTTTCTCTGATTGACTATAGTAGCTTAAAACCCATACTAGTGAACTAATCCTAACTCTCGTTCCCACTACTGCAAGTCTTCTAAAGTGTGAAAACGAGTGATGGTATAATTAATTTAGAAACTGAATGACGGGGTGTAGAAACTGACCATAAACCCGCAAAGAATTCGGTCAATGGTCGAAACCCAGTCCATCATCATTTTAACCATCTTCACATTCCCAATGTTACTTGTTTAGCAAAATAATTAAATAATTACTATTATTTATGAATAATATTTAGTGTCTAAAAAGCATGATTTTATTTTACTAAATTAAAATAACCGAATCCCAAACCAACCAATATTTTAGGCCCATTTAATATTTTTTTTACATAGAACATAGAGGAAAATTTAGATGAAAATACTTTTTTGATTTGGCGCCACTGCAGATGATTTTTCAATCTGTGGCCGACATTGCAGAGTTGATAATTTCCGTTCGGATACACATTGGTTTTATACATTGGACAACTGATTTTGAACTGTTATTTCTGTTATTGCTCAGTAAAAAAATATTTTCGAATTATAGACTGATATAAATTTGTAACAAAAGTAATTTTAGTTGAAATAAATTCAAAATTATTGAGTTAGAATTAATTTTATTAAATCGTCTACAAAATGTTGTAAACCAAAACAGGCTGATTTTATTATTCTTATGTTGTTAGCACTTGCATTTTCGCGCCGTAAAGTTGGATGCATTTGTTTTTTATTCGCGTTCTATTTTTGTGTGTGACGGTTCCGTCCGGCGAAGGTTTATATTTTCCAAATAATTTTGATGATTTTCGTAAAGACCATCTAAATATTTGCAAGATACCTTCCGATTGCTAAAAAACACCAAGATGCAGAACGGAGACGATACGGCACCGAGCGCAGAAACTAGTGAGTACAAAGTTTTGTTGTCAAATTAAATGGAATAACAATCATTGTTCCTCTGTTTTCTTCACAATTTAGCGAAAATGCCGTTCCGACGATGTGTAAATATGTGAATTAATCTCTTTTAATTGTATTATAGCGTATATTTTTGAGTACCCACATAATGTCGCGTCGAAAAATATCGTTCTGACCATTGCAGTCTTATTGGAATTATATTAGATTGTGTTGCGTTCGATAAATTTCACTTGCATTTAAGTTTCGTGCATTGATTACAACCATTTGGGTTGCTTCCTCGGCTTGTAATTATTGATACTGTGGGTAGCTTAATTGGAGTGTGAAACATGAGTCAGATTCTTATGTTCTGCCCACCTCTTTGGTAAAAATGTTGTTGATTTATTAAGCAATTGGCTTGTGCGGAGTTTCCAGCGTAGTGCGCGTTTGCCTTTTAGCGGCAAAAATAATATATTTTCGCTTAGTTCTTGCGCAATCAATGCATTTGGCCACCTACTATACTTTCAAATTATTTACACCTACCTTCAATATGCAAATGGTTTCATAGGTCACTTATTCAATACTTCTATTTGCTCTGAATCATCAATATGAAGGTCTACAACTTTAGTGCAAAATAAATGTTACCTCATCATCTTGATATTTACTTTTATTTAGAAGTTAATTTGACTTTGTGGCTATGCATAATTTTTTTTTTTCATTATTTCTTTGGAAGGTAGACAGATATTTTTTTTACCATCTCTGGTATAGTTCAGTTTTATATATTAATACTTTTAAAACATATTTTCTGGATCATACTAGCAATAAAGTTTAAAATATTTACGTTATTCTTTTATCATTTTGTATTAGATTAAAACTAAAACATTACCATTTTCTGGTAGCAAAATCTACTCTATCTATAGTATTTTAAATATGTCTATAGGCCATATTGATGCATTAGCTGGAAGCCATTAGCCTCGCTACAGTATATCCGTTTACATAAGTACACCTTTTTTCACCAGCATTCGATCAAATGATCATCAATTTAAGCCTGTAGATTGATTATTTATATTGAATTAATATCTTCTTAAAATTTTTGTTCCTTATTTACTAGATAGAAACTAAAAATAATTTACGATTGAATAAATACATATTTATTTTCAATTAGAAATGGAAAATTCAATATGATTTCTAGTATTTTTCAGCATAGAAACTATGTGTGGTGGTTTATTGTTTACAGATACTTAAAATATGGCTACATAAAATTATTATGTAGTTATCGGTTACATATGTGCACAGGTGTACGGTTACATTTGTAATGTGGTATCACCTTGAGATCGCTGGGAGCGAATTTGCTCATATCAATATACAATAATGGTGTATAATAACTGGCCTCAAAATATAATAGACTGTTGAAAAATTAAAATATTGAGTTTGAAATATGTAGAGCCATATCAGCCATTGGTACATTATGGTAATTGATGATGATTAACAACCAAATATTTTTCCAGTGACTCTTCCACTCAATTATTTTGGCTCAGCAATGTGATGTCCCAATTTTATTGTTTTATTTTTTAATTAAAATAAATGAAAGTTAATTTGTACCGTTTTATAAATTGTTTTAAAGACTGGCCCTTTTAATTAATTTTTTTTAACTCTAAACATATTATGATGGGTTGTTGCCATTTCATAAATTGTGATACATGTATGTCAATTAATGTGATTAAGTATACAGTTTGAGTAATTTCATGTTATTGTTAAAGTTAGATGAAAAATGTAATGTCTCATTCTCTTTCAACCAAAATACACCCTAGCATCTATCTTTCATTACACATCCAAGTGCTAACTTGGCAAAACTTACTATATTGGTTTACACGTTAATAATATCAATTAATAAATTCTATATTTTCACTTCTTTTCGCGCTATTTCTCTGCACATTTCTGAAGCAATGACATGCTACGTTGCGTGCCAGCCGTCTGGTGTCATCGTAACTACCGAATCGTTCATTAAAACTTATTTTAACATAAATAAATTGGTTTATATTATTGTATTTTCACGTGACCCACCGACGGAGTGCACCTTGGATGGATATTTTGACACTATGACACCATTTTATCGGAGGACTTCACTTTTTCTAGTCTAATTTTGCCGTCATTTCTTTGTCTCACTAATTGCTTCTTTATAAACATTTTTTCTTGGTCTAGACACGTCTAAATATTTTTATTTTACTTAGATGTTACGGAGAGTGGTAAATTTTTTTTAACCACTAATTTCTAGCAATGCAATACCGTCTTCCAGGAAAACGTGTTGCCAATTTACCTAATTAACGGCACTAAAAGCTATTGAACGTGGTTGTATATCAATACAAATACCAAGTTTAGTGTTATTGGTAAACCGAATTCACGTAATCGGCTATTCTTTAAATTACCGACGTTTCCCGCCAAATCGAAAGTCAGTTGGCAAACATTACTGACGCTGAACAGTGCATCAAACGCCTAATTAATCTTGTAATGGATGCACTTCTTTTTTGAAAGCGACACGGGTATCTAATAGACCTTTGTAATAGATATTTGGTGTGGCTTTAAATAAAAAATTATTTCTCTACATTTTGCAAGAATACCTGTACCCCCAAATGTAGAAACAAATGAACCCACAAAAAGAAAGTGTCTGAAGAAAACCGGGAACAAGTGTTGTAACCTTCCTCAGGAAGGTTTTCTTGGGCTTGGGACATTCCTGAAACACCTTAGAGGCTATATTATTTAGTTTAGCTTTAGTTTTATCCAATATTCCTACGATTTGGGCTCTTGGCTCATGAAGATTTTGAAGATAAACACCAGGATTTTGATCTTACTTGTTACAAAGCACCTGAAAAGAAGCTATACCTAGAAGTTACAGAACTTGGGATTTAAAAGGGACCACTAAGGAAAAGATTGCAACCATTTCGGGTACAATCTGGATAACCAAGTACCCAATTGCCTAAAAGAGGTCACAGACAGTGAGGTGTGAGTGAATATTATCCATGCATTCGCAAGACTTGATCTTGATTATGATGTAAAGTTTCGGTATTCTTATCTTACTTATTGATGAATTAAGACATTATACATCATTATGAGAATTACTGGTCATTAACAGGATTCCGAGAAAAACAGTCGCCTCTTTTCATCAAAGAGAAATAGTCATTTGCTAGAAAGTGACAAGAATAGTCATTAGGGAAAACGGGCGATAAAGCTATATTTAAACCCTAATGAATAAGTAATAAGGGTGTTCGACATTTAATCTCATCAATTGCTTAATTTCTCGGTCAAGTAAGCTGTACTTTAATCTATACTAATATTATAAATGCGAAAGTAACTCTGTTTGTCTGTCTCTCTTTCACGCCAAAACCACTGCACCGATTTTGATGAAATTTGTCATAGAGATAGTTTAAGTCCCGGGAAAGGACATAGAATAGTTTTTATCCCGGTTTTTGAAACAGGAACGCGCGTGATAAAGTTTTTCTGTGAAAGACAAAATTCCACGCGGGCGAAGCCGCGGGCGGAAAGCTACTATAAATAAAATATAACGAACTGGAGCGATGTTTCCTATTGCTGCGATTTAACGCTCCATTTGCGATTTAGCTAATCGACTAATCGATTAATTTTAATTAAATCTCATAATATATCTGAGGCTACTGATATCTCTAAATTATATTCTGTAAATTGGCATCAATCTCCATGCACATAGCTTTGAGAATGCGCGATTTCTTTTTCTTGACATAATTATTAAATAGTGGCAAGTCGGTACGGATTGTGTTATTACTTTTGGATTTAAGAGCATTAGCACGTTAAAAACTTAAAATATTACATGTAATTAAATGATTTGTAATATTAATAATGTACTGGCAATGTTTTTGTCGGCAGAAAATAAAAAACGGACGCAACACATGTTGTGCAACTAAATTTCATATTAGCGGATAAATTATCTGCAATCGGTTTCGAATTTATGTTTATACTGAGTAAATAGTATGTACACAAAAAATATAACTTGATCAGGGAGATAATTTAGTTGGCAAGCATAAAATTCTATCTTAAATTAATGTTTCAAAAATGAATATGGAAAAGAAATGAAAAGAAAGCCAATTGACTGAATAATTCAATTAAGAATTTTCAAAACGTTTCTATATTTATCCCAAAAGACCTTGGATGCAAGTTTTCCTTCCTCATATAGATGATCAGTACTTTGCTACTTAGCTGTCCCTTTGCCAATAACTTTTCCTTACTTTTGTTCTACTGTGATGCTAATCAGATGACTAGACTGCTTACTACCTTTCGCATGGTCTCAATTTTACCCTTGATCAGAAGTTCCACTGACCTCAAAAATTATTTTATCAAAATAAAAAAAATCATGATAAGCATAATTTATTAACAACATTGGTAGCGCCATTGTGGCAAGTTTTATTTTTAAAAGTTATGTTATCTGGCAGCTAAAGGTCATTCACTGAAAAATTTTGGTGTAATGTGCAATGCAAACTTCATTTTTTACTCTCAAAATTATAAATTCATTTTCAATTCAAAAACATTTCCTAGAGATTTGCACAAATATCTAGTTACAATGGTTTAACCTGCACGACCGCGTGCTAAATAAAGATCCTAATAAAGATACTAATCATCATAAAGCGACATCTATTGAGCGGAAATATGCATATCCCATTGACACTGGTAAATACTTTGTCCAAATTCCAGAAGGTGCGGAAAATCAAAGTAAACCTTAGCACCTTACATGGTAGCAATAGGGCCAATAGGTGTGATTTTCGGTTTTCAATATGAGGTAGGAATAGGATTGTGCCCCATGACTGATGCCCATATTCACAAACGATGCTTGCTTAAGTGATGCAGCAAATGGAACGCACAGCGTTGAGTAGAGCTCTGTGATTGGTTCGTGTGTGACCCTGTGCGACCACGCGCCCTGTGAGACCTCATAGTAATGTTTGTGAATACGGGCGTGATTCTCAGAACACGCAACTTTACAAAGAGGCCAATCGCGAAGTCGCGTAGTGGTTATCACATCTTATGCAGCAGCCGTGGTAACGAACCGTTGCATTTCTGATAAGATTATCACAATGTCCGTGACATCCAGCTTGGAATGTAAACAATAAACACACTCAAGAGTTTTATTTTTGAATTATTTCTTTACGATAAATGCATTCGTGTTTGCACACAATCAATTATCGTTTCGTGCCCCCGCAATTTGTCAAATTGTGTCAGTATTTTTGTCATTTTGCTATCGCCAATTTACTGTTAAAAAAACGGCGCTACGACGAAAAAGCTTAATTTGTGTCAAACAAAAATAAGGAACTCGGAAGCAATATACTTACTTGATTGATGATGCACAGACAAAAGTCACATAGATTAAAATGAATGAAAAGCCTTTACGAAGTTGTGGCGGACCTACCAGCTAGTTGTTACTATTAATAATGTCCCATCGATCGCACTTAATTCGGTCTACTTTTAGAGCTGATAGCACACCAATTCAGGTGGTTTCAACCACTATCCTAATCTGGACGCAGTTTAAAATAAACTAATCCATTTTTGGGTCAATCGTATATTCTATAGGCTACCACAATAATTTCTTTTAACGATTTTCTCTTCCACTGTCTGTATCGCCAATTAATAAGTAATACATGAACGAAGCATGAAGTTTTCTACATTCCAACCTTTTTTCCAGCCAAGAAACCAGTGCCTGAGGAAGTGACGAAACAGTCGTTCCGTCTGAAAGTATGGCGTCACCTGGAGTCAAACGGGCTGGCTATGTTCCCGCGGCCGGTGTACAATCGCATCCCGAACTTCAAGGGTGCTCCGGAGGCGGCCGCTAAGCTGGCAGAGCTGGATGTGTTCAAGAATGCCGTCACGGTGAAGGTCAACCCGGATAAGCCTCAGGAACCTGTGAGGTCAGTGATGGAAATTGTCTCTGTTATTACATGAGCAACTTTGTATAGAAATGATATGCCGTTTGGTGAAGCAGCATAGAGTGTGGCGAAAAAGGTAACTCCTGGAAAAGGGGTGCAGGACAATTTCCCCCACTTTTCGTTCCTACCACTGGAACTCTTGTATTACGAGGAACTTCAGCTTGTCTGCTAATTTCCATGGTTAGGCCATTAAAAGATGAGTCGTCCGGCAGATGTTTATCTCCTACTTTGTAATTCAAAAGGCAGGATTAGTCGTAAAACTATGATGCGTGTAAAAAGAGTATTTTCTCTGGGGCAAGGGTGGGAAAATTTTTTAGCCCTTCGTGGGCTGAAGTTAGCACGCAAGTTGATCTACTGCTTCAGAGGAAAGTGGGAGAAAAAGTAAGTGTGTTTCCTGTGCAAAAAGAGCAGAGAAATTTTGCATGTGCTTTTACCTAGAAATGTTTTTCCATCCAACGCAAGATGGAGTAAACGTAGTCTTTTACTGCCCCTAGCTTTGGGGAAACGTACAGAACTTGACAAACAACTAACTGGCTTTTATTGACTTCCAATCACTTCTCCCCTTTGGAAAACGGATTTTTAAAACCACGAAGTAAGCGTTAACTGAAATATTATAACGTACAGTTGAATTCAGTGTATCATGCTACAATGACTGTGTTATGCAAGCCATGACCGATATCTTGGGTAATGCATTCCGCGTTGAACGTTGTAACTTTCTTCTGGTTACATAAAACTTATTTGAAAAATGCTTATAGCTGCATTATAATTTATTTGTGCTATTTTCTCTTGATATAATTCATTCATATTAGGCTCGTTTCAACAAATATTTATTTTTATAGTTGAATGTACTGTAATAATTGAGTTAATGAACAGCAATTTATAGAAACGAAGCAATAGCTATTTAAGTTTGAAATAGGGTTATTTTAAAATGGTCATTCATTTTGTTCCATTCGCAAAATGGTCACACTCAGATAAAAGTTAAAGTCTACCTAGTTTTGAAACAATAGTTCAAATTGTTAGTTCAGGTTGACAATGTTAAACAACTTTTATCTGAGTGTAACCATTTTGCGAATGGAACAATATAGAATGACCATTTTTGCATTCGCGACGAAATGCGAATGTGACGGTCTGCGTCAAACCCTTTTAAGGGTTAATTATATGGACATTCTAGTTCCTATACTTTTGTTAAGAGATCCTGGTGTGTCGCTTGTTAATTAATGCATTGTTTGACCTCAAAGTAACTTTGATAACCCCAAGCGCATAAAGTAAATAATAAACATATCTATTAATTCTCAATTTGTGACACAATCAGTAACTTTGACTTTGGTATACGAAAATGTAATTTACGGTTACTCTTCGATTTTTGTTGCTATGCTAAAAAGGGACTAAATAGAAATGTAGATCTTGATATAATAAAGGTTAGGAGATTCTTATGGCCTGTAGGCTAAGGAATAAGGATGCGCGTCGCGATACGATTTTATCGATTTTACGCGATAAGCCCATACGTTTATCGTCTAAAATAATCGATAAGTTTTACCACGGCGCGCTCCTTGCCCGGTTATTGATGGGCGGAGTCAGAATCATTTAGCTGTCATAAAAATATCGCTTCTATTGTTTCTACGAGTAAACACAAATTCGCATGATCGAGGCTGCGCGTAGCGGCCTGTACATTTTCCTCTGCAAAGTTGATTGACCCTTTAATCATCAGCTATTTAGGTCCGCAGGTCTTCGCACGTTCTTCAATTTTCCTACACCATTTTCTCGTCTATTTTCGTATACCTACTATAGTTACGGCTAGTTCATAGTTATTTATATTTAGACATAATAGAGACAATATACAGTAGGTGTTACAGTTGAATGACGCACACAAATTACGCTAGTAGGTGCGCCGAACTATTGCACAAGTAGTTGCCTTTTGCGAGTTATGAGACAAGTATCTATTTGAAGATTTATTTTTTAGTAACTAGCTTTTTACCGTCTTCTCCCGCGTGAATTTCGGTCTGTCCCTTTCAAAAAACCGGTACAAAAGTTTTTCATCATTATCGCAACTTTCTCAGAAATGTTTTTGTACAGTCAGCGTCGAATAGTTCGTGGCACCCACCCTTAGCCAAAAAGTTCGCAACACGTCTTTGTTACAATTGGGATATGGTTGAGTTGTCAACTTCTTGGCCACCTTGGTTGTCACTATTTGACGCTGGCTATAACTAAGGTCTACTGAAACGACCTGTATTATGCAAATATAATGACAGTGGTATGTACCTAATACTTTAAATAAATCTTATCACGTTTAACCCACCGAGAAAAATACATAATGCATGAGATAATGACACAGAATTATTGAAATTAACATTGTTTCTGTTGGGCACTACATTTATGTATAAGCGTCTGTTTGCACTAGGTTCTAATTAATATTAATTGATGCACTCATTAAAAATAATGTCAGGCAAATACCTACGAACTTGTTGTATGACTCAACTGTACTCGCTATCATTAACAAATAAAAATGTTATCTTTCTATCTTACTTAAATCACTATCGGGGTTCCTTCAACGTTGTTTACAGAATATTAAACAAATCTGAGCAATTTCTAATAGAATTAACCAAAACTATTCAGTGGCAATATGGGTGCTAAGTTTTCTATACTAATATTATAAAGAGGTAAAGTTTGCGTGTTTGTATATTTGTTAAATTGTAAGGGATAATCTCGGGATCTACTGAACCGATTTTAAAAATTCTTTCACCAATAGTAAGCCACATTATTGCTGAGTGTCATAGGTTATATAAAAAACCGAAAAATTTCACGCGGGCGAAGCCGCGGGCGGAAAGCTAGTCTGAAATAAAGAGAAACAACGAATATTGCGAATAAATCACAACTACTTGGGTACATACATCGATTATTTTATCCTTTATCTCACCTTGCGAGTCTGTTTTAGAATTTCATATACATTCAGTATGTAAAAGGGATTTTTTAAAGATTTTTTTTTTAAATTCTAATGGACTCCTTATGAATGATTTATTTATCTCAGTGCTCGAATTAATTTAGAATCAGTCAACTTACTATGTTGCATTCAAAAAGCAGAATCGGTGCTACATTTTTTTCATAGTAGATACTTGAAGGTCTTCATTGGTTTTCAATATAACATTTTGTATCTTAGTACCCATTTGAAGAATACCTTCAAATAGTCGCGCCCAGTTACCTATAATGCTGCAATATAAGCCATATACAGCTGCAATATAAGCCATATCGCCCTTCAAAAGTAAGAAGAATAACGGTGGCCTGTTTTCAGTGGGCACCCAGGCGTTGACCGTCTTATTTAGTGCGTCTCAGCGAGCCTCTCATTTATAAAAAATCAATATAGTTGCCACAGTATTTTTATCTTTATTCTCTCATTATGCCTGGAGCAACAAAAAACGCTCTGCACTATATGTATTTGCCATCGCATTTTGAACTTTTATTTTCTTGTCTTACAGCTGATTCCCTTCCAGAGTAATATGCCTAGAACAACAAGACTCTGCACTATATTTGCCACCGTATTTTGAACTTTAACCCTCATCTAACAGCCGACTTTCCCTTCCAGAGTGATATGCCTTGAGCAACAGAAGAAGCTCTATGTCCCTGTGTCCCGTCTGCTTTAATAGTACTATAGTTGCCACTGCATTTTGAACTTTGTTCTCTGGTCTAACAGCTGGCAGTGGCACTTATATTCGCTGCCGCATTTTGAACTTTATTCCCTCATCTAACAACTGATTCTCCCTTCCATCCAAGTGACAACAACATCCAACATGTCCTTGTGTCCCGTCTGCTTAAATAGTATTATATTTGCCACTGTATTTTGAACTTTATTTCCTTATCTAACAGCTGAATCTCCCTTCCAGAGTGATATGCCTGGAGTAACAGAAGACGCTCTATGTCCCTGTATCCCGTCTGCTAAAATAGTACTATAGTTGCCACTGCATTTTGAACTTTATCCCCTCATCTAACAGCCGACTCTCCCTTCCAGAGTGATATGCCTAGAGCAACAGAAGACGCTCTACGTTCCAGTGCCGCGTCTGCAGACCGGATTCCTGAACCGCCTGGAGTTGCCTGATGGTGAGACCGGACCAGCTGCCATCAGGAAGGCTGTCTCCCGCAACGGAATGGAGACTAATGGAAAACCCATTGGTAAATCTATTTTTTTATGCATGACAAGGCAGGTATTTGACCGCAATCGCACCTGGTGTTAAGTGAGATGCAGTCTAGGATGGTACATATCTGCCCTGTAAGTGCTCTTGCCTTGAAAAGGCATTCTCATTATCATCATTTCAGTCATAGAACGTCCACATAGTAGTCATAGAATGATTTCCATAATGACCGGTTGGTGGCAGCCTGCATCCAGCGCCTTTCTGCTTGCGTACCTTTATGAGGTCGTCGGTCCACCTCGTGGGTGGACGTCCTACGCTGCGCTTTTCGGTACGTGGTCTCCACTCCAGAACTCCACTGCTTTATGATATTGTATTAAAGTCCAAAATCAACTCTCATGATATTCGGATAAAGTCCCAAGTTTACTCTGGCTAGCGTAAAGAAAGAAGGCCAAATTCCCCATTTACGTAAATCTGGTAACTTTCGAGGCGGTCGTGCGCAGTGGGGCGACTTTATGATGGTCATGAATGCCCGAAATAAGGTGAAAGACAAATACTATGATAGAATTTCAAGTATAGTCCACTTTTGTTTCATTTGAGTTTTTAAAAGGAAATCATATTCGGTGAAACGAAACCTGTTTGAAACACGTTTTGATTTTTTTTTATGTGCGTTAAGTTGCAGTTTTTTTTTATTTCACCACGCGCTTTGGGACCTGGAAAATCACAGTATTTCAGTTCTTTCCTGTAGTATAACTGGCAGTATTTTGATTTTCAGTTCGTAGTTACTTAGTCAACATAACGAGTACCTGAAAGCACATAATCAACATTATTATTCTGTGATATCAAGTAATAACACTAATAACCGATTCAATTATTCTTCATGTTGCAGGTATTGAAGATTCAGTTTCCTTGGATCTTGTGGTGATGGGATCGGTGGCTGTTTCTAAGGAAGGCTACCGCATTGGGAAAGGACGAGGTTCGTAATCTAAATCCTCTACCTCAAGAAATTACCTTAACGTTCTGTACATAGAGGTCACATTTGAAGAATTCAGAAAGTTAATTGTATTTTTTTTAGAGAATCATGCAATATACTTTTTAATTTTTAGGCTATGGAGATTTGGAGTTTGGCCTGATGATGCACATGAAAGCTATCAAGCCGAACACACTGGTTGCCACCACCGTTCATGATTGTCAGGTAATAAATCATTATTTTAATATTTATAACATTGAAATTCCGAATACAAAATACATTAGTAAGGTCAGATTCGACCAAACTTTTATCCGTGAATAAATCCTGATATAACTGGCACATTGACAGTTTCAGTATGGGAAATACGTCAAAACGGGATTTATTCTAAGATTAATATTTACTTTTGTTTGGTCGAATCCACCCTAAAAATACTACTGTAGTATCAAAGTTAAATGCGGTGTTAATCAAAGTATAAATTACACACACTTCTGAAAATTCTTACGAAATCATTATAGGCAAAAATCTAGCAAGGATCGCAACGAAACTGCTAGTAGTAACCAATAATTAAAACAGTACTGAAGGTCGATGCACAGCGATACGTGGTATTTGAAGAACATCCTCTATAACTCATCCAATCAACTGGTACATTCAGCTGCATTATTAAATGACCTATTGATTGATTAGCTAAATGTATGGCTAACAAAAATCTGTACCTATAGCCTCTAACTTTTACTAGTATAGAGAGAAATATTATTTTGTTTTGAATCTTATTTCACGTTATAAAATTCATAGAAATAAGGAGTGTGTAATTATCTAAATAATTATCTTAGATTTATGACTGGTTTCACCACTTGTTGACATAGTATCTGATAGCCTATAAGGAACTTTTCTGTCAGATAAACTATACTTTTTGGTTTCAAACAGATATCTGACTATTAAAACCACTGGTAACCAGCACCCTTTTTGGAGGAGATTTGGTATTTTTGTTACAAAGCATCATCATAATGTTAGATTGGACAGAACTATTTGAAATTTACGGCCACTATTTACCTTGATAACTGTACCTCCACATATCGTGACTGAACGTTACGAAATATCAGTCCGTTGCCGTTTGTTAATGTTTTTACTATCATTTTAGGTGTTCGACACACTGCCCGCCGAGTTGTTCGGCCCTCACGATGTCCCCATTGACATCATTGTCACGCCAACACAGGTGAATATCCTACTAATATTATAAACTAGCGTCCGCCCGCGACTTCGTATGCTTGGACCCCGTTTTACCCCCTTAGGTGTTGAATTTTGCAAAATCCCGTCTTAGTGAGCACCTACATTCTAAAAGGAACGTTTGTTTTTATTTGTATAGAGAACAATAGTGTCTAGACAAACCTAAAAAGGATTTAGGACGCTATTTGGATCAAATATGTAATTGCTCAATAATGAATAATAAATAAAATAAAATAAAAAATAAAAAAATGCAAAATTTGAGACTCCTAGCACTTGTAGTTTCTGAGTGGGATGAAAGATGGACAGATGACCTTATAAAGGTTGCAGGAAGGCGCTGGATGCAGGCCGCTTCCAACCGGCCAATCTGGAAATAATTGGGGGAGGCCTATGTTCAAAAGTCGAAGACGTCATTTGGCTGAAATTATTATGATTGTGAATTTGTGATAGTTCGTAACTGAACTGATTTAGATTAGAGATAGTTTGAGACCCAACATAAAATATAGAATTCTTATCCCGGTTTTTTTAAGCGGGATGAAAGACCGTAATACACACGGACGAAGTCGCGGGCAAAAGCTAGTATTGAAATATGTCTCTGTGTAACTTTAACGGTCATTTGTTGCTGATGGCAACTACTATGCCAGAGGTCACGGGTTCATAGCCCGTACATTTTGTGCATAAACACTTGTCTAAATAATTATGTTTATAGCGTTGCTTGGTTTATTTAGTATAGCCACATAATAATAATAAGTACTACGTACAGAAGTTTTACTTCGCGAAGGTATTTAAAAAAATGTATGCTCATTGTCATTAACAATATGGTGTAATTTAGCCTGTCTCAAGAGTCAAGCACCATTTTGTTGACAAACGTCAGTGTTCGGCACTGCACCGAAGCTATAGGGCTGACTTCGGTAAAATGATGTGACGTGAGGTGCCAAACTGCGGAAAATGGCGGAGGAAATACATGATTTAGCATGAATTATCATGAATAATATTAACTACTTATTTAACTCTCAGTGTCTTGAGGCAACTATTCTGTGTTTTTACTATTATTTAGGCAGTTAAATACTGCACAGTATTTATTACACCATTTTCTTTATTTTCTTCCATCATACAGAAGAATACGCGTGCGTGAGTCAATGTTCGCTCGTATGTGAGGCCTTAGCGAATAGTATCCTGTAGGTGGGCCATCGTGCGTGTTTTGTTTTCGATGTAAACTCGCGGAGATGAACAGGCCTGGTATAGCCGACAACACATAAATCTTTTTTTTTTTTTTGCAAAATCGAACCTATGTAAAGAAAATTATTTGAAAGACATGACCAACTTTACCTAGTTTGAAATACCGGTGTATAAAATAATATCCAAAAATAAATATTTACTTTTAAAAACTTACTTATTATTAAAAATAGTAAAAAAATGTGTTAAAACAGGCAAAAACTTAAAACAAGTTTGTAATTAAGATCATTGTCCCCATTTCGATATCGTTAGTGTTTTTGTTCGTAAATGAGAGCCACCGGTTTTTATAAATTTCTCTTTTTCTCCCCTCAATGTGCTATCTGATTATAAAATATTGAGTATTGACTGTGACTGTGACATGACAGCGTATGACACGAAAAGTGGCCAAAAAGTTTATAAAACGACCTTATTCCAATGATAATAAAGACGTGTTGTTAACTGCGAACTTATTGGCTTTTTTGGTTGTCACGAACTATTTGATGCTGACTGTCAGCTTCACAGTGTTCACCTTTATCAGTGTATGCGTGCGCGCCGCATACGTATTGGCGCGCTCACATACAAACGGCGCTCGTGCGTTTCTATGAAGATGACTTACTCATTTGTATTTACTCTGCCTTTATGTACTACAGTCCATACAATAACATACCGTAAGGATAGTAAAAAATAACGCTAATTTGATCCTTATTCCACAGGTGATAGAGACCCAGCGTATGAGCCAGCGTCCGGCGGGAATTCTATGGCATCTGCTGTCAAACCGCCGCGTGACGCTCATGCCGATACTGGGACAGCTGAGGGAGATCGAAATGCTGTGAGTAGTTGTTTATATTGCCAATGTAATTTGAACCTTATTCAGCTGTCATTAGGTTCAAGAAAACCAATGAATGATCACATCGTCAGGGCAATTAGGCTCCACGATAGGAGTAAAACTCTCTAATTTATCAGAGGCAAATGGAACTTCCTTAGTATAACAGAAACAGAAATGTACTTAATAGAAATAATAATATTACGTAACATAATTAAACTATATCGATGTGGTTGTTGATAGGAAATTCAATTGAACAAGCAATTAAAGAGGAAAGACAAACAATCGATTTAAATCGTTATTAACTCCTACTGTCATAACATGATTGATTTTGCATGAAATTAACATTTCCCCCTCCACTATTCTATTCTATTCTTCTAGATAGAAAAAAAATGTAGCAAATAAATACTAGCTCTCATTTCTATGTACCTATAACAGCCTTTCGGCAGGCCTGGCTCACTCCGCGCGGTACATCCGATAATTACCTACAGCGAAGCGCCCCGCCGGCGGGTATTATATCAGTCGAGTGTCACGCGCGCGCCCGTCGGGACTTGATGTTTTGCCTTTAATAAATAATTTCTTTTGAATACAATTTATGATGTTTTAAGAATTTTATCGTTAAAATATTAACTATTACCTTTCCGTGTAGGTAAATGAAACGGAAGAGTAACATCGATACACCAAATTACGACAAGCTAGTTCTTTTACCATAATGCATAGGTACCCCAACAATATTCAGTAAAAATAAATTGTTGCCAAAGTACAGCGAGTAACATTAGATTAAGTTTGTGCAAAGCCAAATACAAATATGATTTTCGGGTGATGCCTCGCTCTCGTTCTAGGATGTAGCCGTTTCGTGTTTGCGTAGTAAGTAGGTAGGTATGATGTCATTCTTTCTTCTGTGATAGTAGGTATGTTTAATTTATTTGTCTTATGTTAAAATAGGTATGAATGAAGACATTGTATTAAAATAAGTACTTTTTTATCCTAAGTAGGTATTTAAAATGTTATTTTTACAAAGGTAAAATAACACTAATACTTACCTACATACGTACCTCATTACAAATACCTAAGTATGTAGATTAATTCTATTTTTTCACTAGACAGCATAGCAACCCTAGCAGCGTAAGAAGAGTTCAGAGGCACGCGATAGAAAGAGACAAAACTTGTAGGTGAATAAAATTGTAGGTACGTAGTGCTGTGCGAGCTGAATTCCACTGTATCGCGTCGTAGCAAGACTCGCATTTATTTAAATCGTCTTGCGGAGTAATCCTTCTGTACCTGTACTATTACTTATTCTGTGCTTTCGGGTTCGTCTTCGAACATAGGCCTCCTCTTCAATCTTCCACCGACTTCTGACCCTGGCCACTTGCATCCAGTTTAAAAAAAACTCATAAAAACTCATTTATTTCTGTAAATATGCTTAAAAAAAGCACTTTTACATTTATTCCAGCTTGTTGCCGGATGTCATCTGTCCATCTTTTAGCGTTTAGCCCTCATCATTTATTTGTTACTTAATGAATATATTTGCCAACAGTGCAGGCAGGCCGTGCGTGCTGAAAGAAGTGGACACGGATGTAGAGGAGCGCACCGCGCAGCGCCCGCGCCGGCTGCGTCGCCGCACTCGCTCGCACAAGAGCCAGAGCGAGGGAGAGGTGAGATGTTTGTTAGGTTTACTATTGTAAAAGAAAGATAGGGCAGCAAGGTTCTTGAGTAGAGGCCACGTACTGGAAAGCGCAACGTAGGATGTCCACCCACAAGCTGGACCGACGACCTCATAAAGGCGCTGGATACAGGCTGCCACCAACCGATCCTTGGGGGAGGCCTATGTTCAGCAGTGGACGTCATATGGCTGAAATGATGATGATGTTGATGACTATTGTAAAGTCGGGCCGTATTTGATAACGTGATTTATTATGCAATGTGACACACGCTGCAGCGTGACCTTTGCAACGTACAGTACAAAATGTATAAGAAATATTTTGACGGTTATGTGCCGCGCCGCGCAGTAACAATAACCTTCTAAAGTGCGGCTCAGCCTTGTAACATGAAATCAGTTGGAGGTTCCTTGATCAAACCTATTCCAGATCGGGTCCGCTAGAATGAGCCATTGGATATGGCCTTTTCTAAGCATTCGCATCAATGATTTGAGTTGTGCTGAAGATCTAGGGACCAGAGAAATCGTCGCATTTCCTTCACTTCACTAGGACAGCTGTTTCTACTCTTTTCACAGTGGTGTTGTTTACACTTATCAAAGCAAATTTTTTCACGTTGTTAATTCCAGATTAAACTTGAATGACTTGCTCTTCTAACTAAATTAATTATTTTTAATTTAGTTAGAAGAGCAAGTAAAAATTATGATTTCTCCTACAGGGTAACACAACGGAAGGCGAGGACGGCAAATCCGGTGGCAAGCCGCGGCGATCGACGCGTCGTCGCAACAGCAACAAATCCTCCGGCAAAGAGGGCAAGGAGGGCGCCGAGCCGCGCCCGCGCCGCACCAAGCGGCAACGCCCGGTCATTGACTTCTCCGTCAAGGTAACTAGAGATTACCTACACCTAACTTTCCCACCAAACTCATTGGCAGGGGGCGCCACCATCGTTCAACTTTATAAAGCCCGGTCTGTGAGCATGTAGAATTTTGTCCAATGACCCCTAGCTACCCATCCTTAATTATATTGCTGTCGCGACTGTGCGACTGGCACCGGCAGTGGGTGTGCGAGCGCGATAGCAACATAATTCCGCGCGAGCGATAAGGATGGGTAGCTTAGGGTCATTGGACAAAATTCTACGTGCTCGCAGACCGGGTCCAGCTCCGGCAAAGAGGGCAAGGAGGGCGCCGAGCCGCGCCCGCGCCGCACCAAGCGGCAACGCCCGGTCATTGACTTCTCCGTCAAGGTAACACATAGAGAGGGAAGTTTGTCGATTGATCACTGTGGATAGTAAGATGATGTCAACAGCAACAAATCCTCCGGCAAAGAGGGCAAGGAGGGCGCCGAGCCGCGCCCGCGCCGCACCAAGCGGCAGCGCCCGGTCATTGACTTCTCCGTCAAGGTAACTAAAGCCCGGTCTGCGAGCACGTAGAATTTTGTCCAATGACCCCAAGCTACCCATCCTTATCGCTCGCGCGTAATTATGTTGCTGTCGCGCTCGCACACTCTGCGGGCGCCCGTCGCACAGTCGCGACAGCAATATAATAATTACGCGCGAGCGATAAGGATGGGTTCCTTGCTTGGGGTCATTGGACAAAATTCTACGTGCTCACAGACCATACTATAGAGATTTTGCTCAATAGCTCACCGTCGATAGTAAGATGAAGTCAACAGCAACAAATCCTCCGGCAAAGAGGGCAAGGAAGGCGCCGAGCCGCGCCCGCGCCGCACCAAGCGGCAGCGCCCGGTCATTGACTTCTCCGTCAAGGTAACTAAAGCCCGGTCTGCGAGCACGTAGAATTTTGTCCAATGACCCCAAGCTACCCATCCTTATCGCTCGCGCGTAATTATGTTGCTGTCGCGCTCGCACACTCACTGCGGGCGCGCGTCGCACAGTCGCGACAGCAATATAATTACGCGCGAGCGATAAGGATGGGTAGCTTGGGGTCATTGGACAAAATTCTACGTGCTCACAGACCATACTATAGAGATGTTGCTCAATAGCTCACCGTCGATAGTAAGATGACGTCGGCAAAAGCAACAAATCCTCAGGCAAAGAGGGCAAGGAGGGCGCCGAGCCGCGCCCGCGCCGCACCAAGCGGCAGCGCCCGGTCATTGACTTCTCCGTCAAGGTAACTAGAGATGTTGCTCGATAGCTCACTGTCGATGTGTCGATAGCAAGATGACTTCAACAGCAACAAATCCTCCGGCAAGGAGGGCGCCGAGCCGCGCCCGCGCCGCACCAAGCGGCAGCGCCCGGTCATTGACTTCTCCGTCAAGGTAACTAGAGATGTTGCTCGATAGCTCACTGTCGATGTGTCGATAGCAAGATGACTTCAACAGCAACAAATCCTCCGGCAAGGAGGGCGCCGAGCCGCGCCCGCGCCGCACCAAGCGGCAGCGCCCGGTCATTGACTTCTCCGTCAAGGTAACTAGAGATGTTGCTCGATAGCTCACTGTCGATGTGTCGATAGCAAGATGACTTCAACAGCAACAAATCCTCCGGCAAGGAGGGCGCCGAGACGCGCTCGCGCCGCGCGACTGTGCGACCGGCACCCGCAGTGAGTGTGCGAGCGCGATAGCAACATAATTACGCGCGAGCGATAAGGATGGGTAGCTTAGGGTCATTGGACAAAATTCTACGTGCTCACAGACCAGACTATAGTTTCCAACATGGCACAAATCGGAACCAGCGATCCGGTATTGACGGTGGCACCCCCTGTCAATGTCACGGGTGGGACAGTTCAATGTATTGTGACTATAGCGAGTACATCCATCAGGATGCCGCTCGATAGCTCACTGTCGATGGTAAGAGGAAGCAACAACGATGCTCAGTGTCCATAGTGTCGATAGAGCCGCCGCAACAACAACAAATCCTCCGGCAAAGAGAGCAAGGAGGGTGCCCGCGCCGCACCAAGCGGCAACGCCCGGTCATTGACTTCTCCGTCAAGGTATAGTTGTTAAAATTAACGAAGGCGAGTAAGCTTTACATGTGTGGTGGCTCGCTACTGTTGGTTTTTCAAAAGTTTTCGTTATGTGCATCTACAGTCTACACGTACACACACAAGTAAAGCTCACTCACCTTCGTGAGTTGCAAGAACTAGAACACATAATCGATAAAATGCGGCGATAAAAGTTTATAGTGGCGCACATCCTAGGCCTATAAATTCAGTCATTTATTTTGGAAATAAGCTTACAAAAAGCTCATTTACTCGTGCCAGGCTAGTATTACTTAACCTTACCACTGCTTCGGGACACCAAATGGGCCAGTGCTGAGAAGAAGCAGCGCAAGAAACTATTCACTATACAGCACGGAAAGAGTGGGAGTGGTCCTATTATTCTCTGCTGGAATCTTGGAAGTTGCCATGTAGCATATGCGAGTTGGCTTTGCCCAGAAAAAAACTACTTCTGATCGCGTGCGAGATGTCTGTATTATATTTTAACAAATATGCCGAATTACAAGACACTAGTTCGGACATCGTGTGCAATATAATACCGTCTACATAGCCGCTACATAATATTATCATCTCGGTCATTATTGAAATTCTAGTTCAGTAAAAACTTGTGGCACATACGCTGACAGCCGCAATTTATACCCACGATTTACGAGCTATTCGTTTGACGTAAAACTATTTAGTATTATTTGCAATAACCAGCTGTTAATATGAAAAAAACCGAGGACCTTTGGGGAATCTCTGTCAGTATTATTGGGACAATTATTGACACCATAGCTCCTCACCTTGCATTCATTTTTAACACATGCATTGATCAAGGTTGCTTTCCTAGTTTAATGAAATTAAGTAAAATAATCCCATTGTTTAAGGCTGGTGATAAATGTGACCCCTCTAATTTTCGGCCGATTTCTATTTTACCAGTACTTAGCAAAATTTTTGAGAAAATTATATTTCATCAACTTCTTTCTCATTTTATTTTCAACAAATTACTTCACAATAAACAATTTGGTTTTACCAAAGGTAGAAGTACTACTGACGCTGGAGTAGCACTACTGAAACACGTCTTTGATGCTTGGGAGAGTAAAAAAGACGCTGTTGGTATTTTTTGTGACCTTTCAAAAGCGTTTGATTGTGTAGACCACCAAACCTTACTAAAAAAATTGCGACATTATGGTGTTTCGGATGAGGCACTTGATCTGTTGAACTCGTATCTCACAGGCAGAAAGCAAAAAGTTTGTATTAATGGAACTGAGTCTTCTGGAGCACCTCTTACCATGGGTGTGCCACAGGGATCGATATTGGGACCTTTGCTATTTCTTATTTATATTAATGACCTTCCCTACTTTGTAAAAGATCTATGTGATATTGTGTTATTTGCTGATGACACATCTCTCATTTTCAAAGTTGATAGAGGTAAAGTAAACCTTGATGATATAAATGACACACTCTCACAGGTTTTGCATTGGTTTACTGTTAACAACTTATTGTTAAATGCAAACAAAACTAAGTGCATTAAATTTACCTTACCTAATGTGAGGCAGGTTCCCACACAATTGATGGTGAAGAATGAACCATTAAATAGCATAAGTTCCACAACATTCTTGGGAATCACTTTAGACTCTAAACTTCAGTGGGGTCCTCATATTGAAACCTTGTCAGCAAGGCTCAGTTCAGCTGCTTTTGCAGTGAGAAAGATAAGGCAATTAACTGACATTGAAACGGCAAGGCTAGTTTATTTTAGCTATTTTCATAGTATAATGTCATACGGCATATTGTTGTGGGGCTCAGCTGCGGACATTGAAACTGTGTTCGTTCTGCAGAAGAGAGCAGTGCGGGCCATTTATAACCTTGGACCCCGATTTTCCTTGAGAGAATTCTTTAAGGAGATTAATATACTGACAGTAGCTTCACAGTTCATTTATGAAAACCTTTTATATGTTCGCAAAAATATAGAGCAATTTACTAGAAAGAGTGATAAACTTGCCGTTCCAAATTTCAGACTGCACAAGATTGGTAATTCATTTATGGGGAAATGTATTAAACTTTTCAATAAATTACCACAAACTGTTGTAGAATTGCCCATTCATAAATTTAAAGCACATATCAAAAGCACCTTAATGAAAAAGGGCTACTATAAAGTTGATGATTATATAAAGGATAAAAATGTTTGGAATGTTTAACTACCTAGCTCGCATTAATACTTATGACTATAATTTGTATATTTTAAAGACTGTAAAACCTTGAAAAGGAGGCTGACAATAGTGACTGAGTTTCTTGCGCTGCTTCTTCTCAGCACTGGCCCATTTATTGTCCCGAAGCAGTGGTAGGGTTAATATTGGGACGTGTAAAAGCGCTTTTTTAAAGCCTATTTGCAAAAATAAATGAATTTTATGAATTTTATAATTTTTAATACACATCCATTAACCTGGATGGCTATCTATGTCATTATTTAATCACGAACAATAGGTTCACTGACCTTTGCAATTAGGTTTGAAAATCTAGCAATAATTCGAAACTGTTCTTAGAATCAAACGATTCGACGTCAAGTGGCAAATATTGGAACTAATAACCCAGTATGATAGTAGCGCCCTCATGTTAATGTCATAGCTGGGACGGTTCAGTGATGGACAAGTATAATAACCTACGATATTAGTACACTCACCAGTTGGCGTCACTGTCTTAGGCACTATTGAGTGACAAGACTGTCGCCCGTATTCACAAACGATGCTTGCTTAAGTGAAGCAGCAAATCGGACGCACAGCGTTGAATATAGCTCTGTGATTGGTTCGTGTGTCACCCTGTGCGTCTACGCGCACTGTGAGACCTCATTGTAGTGTTTCTGAATACGTATACTCGGCAGTCGGCGGCGCCAACTGAAGCTCAAATACTGTAACCCTCATTGCGTGGCAAAATATTGACGTCATCTATACTTGTTGATGTAGAAAAGTTTAAGGCTGGGTTGCACCATCTTTATTTAACTTTGACAAACGTCAAAAATCTGTCAAACTTCATACAAAAAGCAACGGTAACTATGACGATAGTTATGGTTAAAGTTAGGTGGTGCAACTCAGCCTAAAGTTTGATCTATTTTGTTACAGATTTCAAACATCAGTCCCAACACTCGAGTGCGCGATCTGAAGCAAGCGCTGTCAGAGCGCGGTGTCAAGCCACAGATCATGGTTTGGAAGGTATAAGATATTTGTTATTATTATAGTTTTGTCTCAAATGTGGCATAAGATGTAGTTTATTATAGTATTGTGATCGTGAGTACAAAATAGTAGGGGAAAGAAAATGATTTTTTTATTTTACCAAGGTTTCTCTGTCGCTAATTTGAGCTTTTTTATTACAGGGATTCCGTGGATTCTGCTATCTTCACTTCTTCAAATCTGGACCTCAAAAGGTAATTTTATATCTTATAGTACCTAATACACCTCCATAAGATGCCACGGTAATTAGTTTATTGTACGAACGACGGTACATCAAGGTAAACACCGTGGCACATTATTTCGTCGCAATAGGTGTAACTTCGTATTGGGGGAGGCCTATGTTCAGCAGTGGATGTCCTGAAATGATGATGAAATTTTTTTGCAAAGTCGGGGCGACTGCAAAAAAAAAAATAGTTTGTCGTCTATACAAAAAAAATGGTTTAAGCCTAGGCGCAGACCACAGTTTTTTTGTCGCTCGATAGTTAAATCGGGCAGTTAATCAGTATGGGCATGTATGGAAGTGCGCACATTTCACCGATTTGATTTCATACAAATTAAAATCGGGTTCAACTATCGGCCGATTAAAAATCGATGGTACCTATGTGTCTAGGCTTACTTTCATCATCATCATTTCAGCCATAAGACGTCCATTGCTGAACATAGTCCTCCCCCAATGATTTTCACAAAGGCCGGTTGGTGGCGGCGGCCTGCATCCAGCGCCTTCCTGCTACCTTTATGAGGTCGTCGGTCCACCATGTGAGTGGACGTCCTACGCTGCGCTTTCCGGCACGTGGCTTCCACTCCAGAACCTTGCTGCCCCATCGGCTGTCAGTTTTATTTTACTGTATTTTTGTCATCAGGGCGAAGGCGACAGCGCGCCAGCGACCACTATCAACATGGACAGCGTGATAGCCGCGCTCGCTCAGATGTCGGTCGGCGGCAGCGGCGCCGCCGGCGACGAGGCGCGCGACGACAAGCCGCGCCTGCTGTGCGTCGAGCCCGCGCCGCCGCGCCGCCCGCCCGCGCCCGCCTCGCCCGAGCCCACGCAGGTAGGTGCCCTGTGTGCGCGGCACACGGGCCAGTCCCGCCCGGCCCGCGGCCACGAGGCGACGACAAGCCGTGCCTGCTGTGCGTCGAGCCCACGCAGGTAGGCGCCCTGTGTGCGCGGCACACGGGCCAATCCCGCCCGGCCCCGCGGCACGAGGCGCGCGACGACAAGCCGCGCCTGCTGTGCGTCCCCAAGGATTACCACATCGACCACATCTTCTGTGCTGCCCGTGTCCAGGTGCTTCTCAGTCTCACAACCTTATATACATAAATACCTCAATAGATGGTTGGTCCCTCGAGTTATCATCATCATCTCAGCCATAGGACGTCCACTGGTCCTGCTGAACATAGGCCTCCCCCAATGCTTTCCATGTTGCCCGGTTGGTAGCGGCCTGCGTCCAGCGCCTTCCTGCTACCTTTACGATGTCGTCGGTCCACCTCGTGGGTGAACGTCCCACGCTGCGTTTTCCGGTACGCGGGCTCCACTCTAGAACCTTGCTGGCCTATCGGCCGTCAGTTCTGCGTACTATATGCCCTGACCATTGTCACTTCAGTTTGCTAATCTTTCGAGTTATGTCAGCACCTGTGGGATCAAGTGGGACCTCTAATTTACCTGAGGCATTATGGAAAATTTGCCTGTACTTCCCACGCCAGCCAGACTGGTTGAGGAGTGACAGGAGGCAAACGAGCAGACGGATATTTACATAAAAACGCTTAGGCTGAGTTGCACCACCTAACTTTGTCAAAATCCATACAAAAACACCGGTTATCGTTATATTTACGGTCAGTTTTTTGCCGTTTGTCAAAGTTAAAGTAAGATGGTGCAACCCAGCCTTACTCTTTCACGGATGATGCATATTTACTCGTTGCAAGTGTTTTGAGCAGACATTTTTCTTTTCAGGAGGCCGTACATTGATTTTCCGAATGCTGAAGCGATCGACGCGTCCTCTTCGACGTTTTGATAACGAATACCTTGTATTATTTCTAAAACACGCATATAAACAAACGTTGCTCGCTTAGTTCGCACACGGAGACGCGCCAGTCGCATTCCGATACTAATTGTCTAGTGTTAAGGTTGATTTTCCTTTGCGCCGGCTCATCGGCTCGAATTGTCTACGTCACTTGGTTTTAATGTTTTTGTGTGACGTAGATGTAACCGGTAAGAAGCGATGGTTCGATTTTGGTTTTGTTTGAACGGTTGTTCGCTCGGCCACAGTGTAGGAAAGGTAAGAGTAACTTATCTTGTATTAAAAATGATTTGTTGATTCTGCTAATGTACTTTGTTATGGATTTGAAACGTAATATTTTATATTTTATTTATTCTAGACTGTTGATGATTTGAATAGCTTTAGATGTTGCTGTTACACAAATGAATTTTTTACCTGTACACTTGTGCAGAGATGAGTTACTGGTTTGCCAAGTCAGTCTACTGTGGCACTTAGGTTTTTTGTTGTTTTCTCCTTGAGCCGGCGCGTTGTTTAAGAGTGAGCTATATTTATGAAACCCCTACGAAAGATATATCTATACGAATGTTTTAGTTTTCTCTAGTCTAACGTTAGTATGTAACAGCGCAAATAGATTTATTTACAAATACTTGTTTTCAATGCAGATACGTTTTAAGCATTCTTCCATAATTTACGATAAAAGATGCTATATTTTAGTATAGAATAGATTGAACTCTGAGAAGATTAATATATTTTTAATATTGTTAAGGTGCTTGTATAACAGAGTCCCAAATTAGGTAGAACTTAGTTGATGGATTTGACTAGCGTTAAGAGTATTTATTTGGAAGCGTTCGGGTTTGGGGCCCTGTTAAGTTTGTCCTGTTGTGTATTTGTGCCAACTTTGAGTACATGCAATAAATATTTCTCTTGGATATTTAGATTACATTATTAAGGTCTTAACTATTTTTAACATATCGTGTGTATGTGAGTTGGTATAAATATTTAGTGCACTTGCGGAGTCAAAAGTTACTTTTTCAGTATTAGGTTATGTAATTTAAGACTTGAAAAGTAATATATTATTGAAAATGGAATATTTAAATTATCTATTTTAGATTATGAAGTGAACTATGCTTCACTATTATTGGTCTCTTAGCGTTAAAACGAAGATGTATTTTATATAGAAGGTATTTGTATCGATGTATTTTTCGAAATTTTTAGTTTTATTTTGGCAGCATAATAATATTGCTTGGTAATACATTTAATAAGCATTTTTCTAACGTTAGTTTCTATAGAGTACTATCTCGCACAATAGCGTTGTGCCCCAATAACATTGTTATTCCTCACATGCAATTTTAAGCACTATAGATTATATATTTATGTATATAAACTTGTTAACACTGATATTTGCTAGTTTATTTTGTAATCTTTAACGTTGGGATAGCAAGCATGGATGAGCGTTTTTTTGTTTTGTATTTTTTTTTAATAAATTTATTGAACACTTATTTAATTTGTTTTGATTTTCATTTCAACTTTCAATGTAGCGTATGTCTGAAACTAACAACGTTTAGATGATCTAAAATTTCTAGTTCTACCTGAAAATTAAATGTTGTGATTGTAATTTTAACATTTTGCCGTCTAGAGGGTCAAATTAAATTCTATTTTTTTAGTGCATCAGTGTTTCATTGTACTGCATTATTTGTTGTGTTAAAACATCCCTAATTACTACTTAGTCGGTACAAATACACTCAATTCTTGAAATAGTTACACAGATTTTAATCACACATACATGGTACGTATTACATACATTTTTATCAGATGTTGCACGCCATACATGTTTTATAAAGTGTGTAATTTATAAATACGTGTCAATTTTCAGGAGTGTTGATTGCAGTGATGATGTTAGCGTATTGTACTGCAATTGCCTTGGTGTTGGGTCTAAGTGATGCCCTCCCGGATATCCCGGTAAGTGTATTTGCTATAATCTTGTATATTTTGCACTAATCAATTGACGCTATGTGTGACTTTAATGTATTATATGGAATTTCTAATACCACAAGAATTCCCAGTTTCCCGGACCAACCCGGCAAGGATTGTCACCACGATAAAACCTTATCGTATTATTTTGTCGATTTCGGACGATAAATGTATGATCTTTTGGGATATGATGTTCATCCACAATAAGGAAGCTAGATGTTAGTGCTTCCTTTCGAGCGGGTGTTGTGCTCGGGGACCAAGGTCCAATTTACACCATCTTGGTTTGTCTATACAGGGTGTCCCGTAATGTAACGTCAAGCCGGAACTGGGTGTTGAGGCAAGTTGTGCTGGTTATCAGAAAAATATAAAAAAAATCTATGTAGCATATTTTCAAAATAATAGGCATTTAAAAAAAATCTAAAAATTCTACTCCAGGTGACGGTCCTTTTACTCGTGTTGCCACAAATCTTCACTTTTTCCAAATTTTTTTTTGTTATGTAACCCTGAATAATGCTTCTCTAAATTGTTATCAAAATTACAAAACCAGCTGCTCCAGCTTGGATGAAAAAAATACATTATTCCCAAAAAAATTTTCAAAATAAAAATTTTGCATAGTTTAAACTGACTGTACTGAAAAAAAAATGTACTACGCGAGTGTGGCAAGTGACGTCATAATTTGGCGCATTTAGTAAGGATTCCAAAATGGTATAACACTTGGTAAATTCTTGCTGTAATTGTCGACAATTTTTGGTTTTTTGGAAATAATCCCGTTTTTAACTGTATCTAACTTGGTTAAAAATTATTATTGTAATGTGCCCAAAATTCAAGTTTCTGTGACTGACTACCGTACAGTCAGTCACAGAAACTTTTGTCACCATGACAGTAATTAGTAGTTGACATACTGTGACAGAAGTCACCCGTGCGCACACGCCTTTACTACCTGCTCTGCCTGCACTTGTACTTGGTAACATTATTGGATAATAAGGATATGAAGTTTCGGTTATGGATACGGTTACGGATATTAGAATAATATTATACCGGTTTCGGTTACGGCCACGGATATGAAATCATTTCAGATTATCCGAAAGTTTCGGATAATTTCGGTTACGGAATTATTAGAATTTCAAAAATGTAGGTATAATTCAAATAGCAAGTTGCTGCGTGACCCACATAGCTACTTTATGTACCAACTAAGACGACACCTATGTATGATAAAGGTAAAATTGGCTGGCATATTAGATGGTGCCAGGGAATGCCAGACAAGTTGGTAACAAATATTAAGATTTAAGGTACAATTCCAAGACGTGCCGCAGACCGCAAACTGCAACCGCAAACTGCAGCTGCGGCGTGTATACTGCAGATTTCATAGAGTTTTGCAGTTTGGAATTGTACCCTTAAGACTCCGCTTTTATCCGAAACTATCCGTAACTTTTGAATCAATTTCGGTTACGGTTATGGATATTTTTTTATTTCGGATATCCGATGGTTTCGGTTACGGTTACGGATATCCATAACATCCCTGCTTGGTAAGATGGCCCTCTCCGTTCCGCTCATACCTTTTAAAATGGCTTCTCCACCTCACTTAAGCCAGAAACTTGAATTTTGGGCACATTAGAATAATAATTTTTAACCAAGGTAGATAAAGTTAAAAACGGGATTATTTCCAAAAAACCAAAAATTGTCGACAATTGCAATAAGAATTTACCAAGTGTTATACCATTTTGGAATCCTTACTAAATGCGCCAAATTATGACGTCACTTGCCACACTCGCGTGGTACAATTTTTTTTCAGTACAGTCAATTTAAACTAGGCAAAATTTTTATTTTGAAAAATTTTTTGGGAATAATGTATTTTTTTCATCCAAACTGGAGCAGCTGGTTTTGTAATTTTGATAACAATTTAGAGAAGCATTATTCAGGGTTACATAACAAAAAAAAAATTTGGAGAAAGTGAAGATTTGTGGCAACACGAGTAAAAAGACCGTCACCGGGAGTAGATTTTTTTGTTTTTTTTTAAATGCCTATTATTTTGACAAAATGACACATAGATTTTTTTTTATATTTTTCTGATAACCGGCATAACTTGCCTCAACACCCAGTTCCGGCTTGACGTTACATTACGGGACACCCTGTATACTTGGCAGGATATAAAACTCCGTCACCGCGATGCAGGTTTGTATGAGCGACGGAGTGTGCCATAGTGTAGTAGTGACAGCGCCATCTGTTGGTACACAGTTTGTAGTGGCGTATCGTCGGTGTCGCCACAATCTTATTGTTTAAAATCGATAAAATGTTCCGAAGTTACCATAATGCACATTCTAAGACTGCAGGAGAGACAGGTGCCTGCTGTTTTAAAATTAGGCCACTTCCAACCGGTCAATCGTGGAAATCATTGGGGGAGACCTATTCAGTGGACCTCCTGTAGCTCGCCGATGATGATCAGGTTTTGCCAACCAAACCAATAGCAATAAGTGATCATCATCATCAGTAAGCAGTTATCATTTTATTCTTACTTCATATTATCTTTTCAGCCATAGGACGTCCACTGCTGAACATAGACCTTCCACATTCCTTATTTAACACATGAAATTACTAACATTTTGTTTCAAGCAAGAAGAATGGGTCCTCAATTTCGACTCGCCCGTGTATGTGTGTTCCGACGCCGCTAGCCAGGAGTTCGTCGATACTTCAGGGGTAGAGGTGCAGAGGCACAACGAAACGTTCGCTTACATGACTGGCACCTTCAAGTTCTTGAAGGGAATCGAACCTTGCACTGTGGTGAGTTTTTAAAAAATTTAGTGTACCGGATAAGTTGTTCAGAATAAAAATGCAGGCTGTTAAACACATTATCTTCCTTTGAGTCTCGCAGTCGGGTAAAAAAAATGTGTGCTCCAAATTCCTAAAATAACTTCAAACCACCATAATAAAATGGTCTCTTCAAGACTTCATAGGTCTCATAAAATTGTCATGTCATTAGTTTCTTGACTACAAATTTTGGGGACCTTGCCTACACTTGCCTTGGATGTGCACACATACATGAATATTGTTCATATGTGTATTTTAAGAATGCTCAAAATCGTACTTGAGTTAGCTTTAGTGTGGAACTTTAGTAATCAGCGCCCTAGCCTATAGAATTAGAATATCTCAGTCTAGCATTAGCACAGATTTCTTTAATTTTTAATTCTGTATTTTTTTTATATTTTGTTTGTCAATCCATCAAAATATTTTTATTTTTTATTACAGGTGGAACTAATAGTAGAAAGGGACAAAAACGGCCGAGTTGAGCCGATGATGACGCACGACATTTGCGACCTGTGCGCCGAGATAGGAGCCGAGAGCGGGTACTACAAGTACCTCAAGCACTTCGGGATTCCTGACACTTGCCCCTTCAGTGCTGTAAGTTTTATAAAATAGTTTTAGAAAAGGACAGATTATAATTAGAAAGGCACAAAAACGGCCGAGTTGAGCCGATGATGACGCACGACATTTGCGACCTGTGCGCCGAGATAGGAGCCGAGAGCGGGTACTACAAGTACCTCAAGCACTTCGGGATTCCTGACACTTGCCCCTTCAGTGCTGTAAGTTTTATAAAATAGTTTTAGATAAGGACAGATTATAATTAGAAAGGCACAAAAACGGCCGAGTTGAGCCGATGATGACGCACGACATTTGCGACCTGTGCGCCGAGATAGGAGCCGAGAGCGGCTACTACAAGTACCTCAAGCACTTCGGCATTCCTGACACTTGTCCTTTCAGTGCTGTAAGTTTTATAAAATAGTAGAAAGGGACAGAAACGGCCGAGTTGAGCCGATGATGACGCACGACATTTGCGACCTGTGCGCCGAGATAGGAGCTGAAAGCGGCTACTAAAAGTACCTCAAGCACTTCGGGATTCCTGACACTTGTCCTTTCAGTGCTGTAAGTTTTATTTAATTTAGTAAAGGACAAAAACGGCCCAGTTGAGCCGTTGATGATACACGAAATTTGCGACCTGTGCGCCGAGATAGAAGCTGAGAGCGGCTACTACAAGTACCTCAAGCACTTCGGCATTCCTGACACCTGCCCCTTCAGTGCTGTAAGTATTATAAAATAGTTTTAGAAAAGGACAGATTATAATTAGAAAGGGACAAAAACGGCCGACTTGAGCCGATGATGACGCACGACATTTGCGACCTGTGCGCCGAGATAGGAGCCGAAAGCGGCTACTATAAGTAACTAAAGCACTTCGGCATTCCTGACACTTGTCCTAAGGACAGATTATAAAGAAAGGGACAGAAACGGCCCAGTTGAGCCCATGATGACGCACGACATTTGCGACCTGTGCGCCGAGATAGGAGCCGAGAGCGGCTACTACAAGTACCTCAAGCACTTCGGCATTCCCGACACTTGCCCATTCAGTGCTGTAAGTTTTATAAAATAGTTTTAGAAAAGGATAGATTATAAGGAAAGGGACAAAAACGGCCGATTTGAGCCGATGATGACGCACGACATTTGTGACCTGTGCGCCGAGATAGGAGCCGAGAGCGGCTACTACAAGTACCTAAAGCACTTCGGCATTCCTGACACTTGCCCCTTCAGTGCTGTAAGTATTATAAAATAGTTTTAGAAAAGGACAGATTATAATTAGAAAGGGACAAAAACGGCCGAGTTGAGCCGATGATGACGCACGACATTTGCGACCTGTGCGCCGAGATAGGAGCCGAGAGCGGCTACTACAAGTACCTCAAGCACTTCGGCATTCCTGACACTTGCCCCTTCAGTGCTGTAAGTTTTATTTAATTTAGTAAAGGACAAAAACGGCCGAGTTAAGCCGTTGATGACGCACGATATTTGCGACCCTTTGCGACCTAAAAATATTACGGCTACTAAAATCCGCTGTCAATGTTAGTTGACCATATAGTCCAGTCAATGAATGCTTTAACGACGGTGTAGAGAGAAATCCGTGGAACACAATTTCTGACCTCGGGACTTTATTTAGACTAGTTAGGAGGTGAACATAGCACAAGTCCCCGCCCTTAGCCCTTGAGCCGGCGGGGAGAGGGGGGTTTAAAGGTACCACTTTTCGGTTTTTCGCTTAATCCTCGGAAACTATGCGTCCTAGTGACATGACTACTATGAACCAAAAAAAGCTTATTCAATTTGCTACAGGTGAGATACTGAAGTTTTTCTATATCTAGTATAGTTTTCGCGGCATCTGCTCTAGAAGGTCTGTAATATTGGAAATTTTATTTTTGTCTTACGTGTTCCCATCAGGAGAAAATCGACTAAATCAACATTGAGCAAACATTCTAGACATGCGGAAGCATGTTAAGCCTAATTCCAGGGAGGGGACTGCACCGTGCGTATATTTAGACGAACCACTTGGAACCACTTTTGACTCCTCATTACTCAAAAACTACTGTGCATTAACACTTCAAATTTGGCTCATGTGTTGTGACTTGCAAGATAAACATCAGCTTCAAATTTCATAAATATACCTCAAACAGTTCTTTAGGTATTGAGGTTCAAAAATCGACATTTAGAACTCTAAAATCTATCTATCACCAGTGAAACGTTAAAATTTCCTGTTTTTTTATTTGTTCCTTTGTATTTACATAACTACCTATCTGGATGCCAAATTTGAACCTTCAAGGTCATCTGGAAGTGGTTAGAATTTGGTCTATAGGTCAGACATGTAGATTTTTGGACGTCAATACCTAAATAACCGTTTGAGGTATATTTATGAAATTTGAAGCTGATGTTTATCTTGCAAGTCTCAACACATGAGCCAAATTTGAAGTGTTAATGCACAGTAGTTTTTGAGTGATGAGGAGTCAAAAGTGGCTCCAAGTGGTTCGTCTAAATATACGCACGGTGCAGTCCCCTCCCTGGAACTAGACTTAACATGCTCCCGCATGTCTAGAATGTTTGCTCAATGTTGATTTAGTCGATTTTCTGCTGATGGAAACACGTAAGACAAAAATAAAAATTTCAATATTACAGACCTTCTAGAGCAGATGCCACGAAAACTATACAAGATATAGAAAAACTTGACTATCTCACCTCTAGCAAATTGAATAAGCTTTTTTTGGTTCATAGTAGTCATATCACTAGAACACATAGTTTCCGAGGATTAAGCAAAAAACTCAAAAGTGGTACCTTTAAACCCCCCTCACCCCGCCGGCTCAAGGGCTAAGGGCGGGGACTTTTGCTATGTTCACCTCCTAACTAGTCTAAATAAAGTCCCGAAGTCAGAAATTGTGTTCCATGGATTTCCATCTATAATGCTTTATTGACTGGACTAATAATAGTTTGCAAGCTTTCCATATTGAAATATTGCTAAAATGCACCATCGCACTTGTATTTTAGGATTCATTTCTAGTATTTTAATGTGTCGTCAATGAGTCCTACTGTTTGCACTCACGAGTTTGCGCCCTTTACTTGACTGTGGCGCAAACCCCGTTGAATGCAAATGCGATAGTCTCCCTACCGATTTAACGCTCATCAGTTGGCGCCACCGTCTTAGCTACATTAGTGGTAGTGGTAGTAGTAGTGTCTTGCTAAACTGACAGGATTTTTACTGAAGTGACTGGCGCCAATTGGGAAGCTTAAATACTACCCTTATTACCAATTTTGTTGCATTTTCATTATCATTTCTACTTGGTAGAATATTTAAATTGCTAAGTACGCATGTCGCTAAGTCTAATATCATTACCTTCAGGGGGAATACTCCATCAACGACTTCGTGCCGGCTTCCGACGACCTACCAGTGAACCAAGCCAACGAAGCCCGGTACATGGTGACCATGAACTTCTACCAGAACAAGGAATGTGACTGCAAGACCGACCGGGTCTTCATCGGGTGCCTGAAACTGGACCTTGTGATAGAACCCTTGTAACTATTCCTTTTCCATTTGCATGAAATTTTATTAAGCTGATTATTCGTCATAAAAAATTTTTGTCTGTTATATTTGTCACCTGAATAAACTACACTACTTTGTGCTATAGGAGTTTGTTAAGGCCCAATCTGACCGATGCCTTTATACCTAGGGAATTCTTATATCGATTTGTACAATGATTGTTTATGTTTGCAATGTCAATCCATCATCATTTCAGCCATAGGATGTCCACTGCTGAACATAGACCTCCCCCAATGATTTGCATAATGACCAGTTGGTAGCGGCCTGCCACCAGCGCCTTCCCGCTACCTTTATGATGACAAACTAAACCAGTAATAATTCCACTGCATTTTTCGTCAATCTAGGAACCAAATATTAAATTATCTATTTAAATATTGAGGATTTTGATATATTAATGTTCCTCTTTCAGACAGGATTATAAAAAGAATGAAACACATATGAAAACTTACTCATTTATTTACCAGAAACCCTATTCGTCGTCTGGCTCATTGACATTTTCGTCCCTACTGGATTCATAAAACACTTCCCCCCTCTGCATTCCTATGAAGTCGGAAGACTTCTCCTTTGACTTTTTAGAATCAGATTCTTTCTTTTCCTCTTTATGTGACTCTTTTTTAGAGTGGCTCTTACTCTTTTTACTTTTAGAGCGTTTGCTTGTGCTCTCTTTCTTTTTAGATTCTTTCTTTTCGGTCTTTTCTTTTTTTGTTTTGGTGTCTTCTTCGCTGCTGTCGCTAGAACTGTCGGATTCTTTTTTCTTCTCTTGTTTCTTCGACTGCTTACTGCGATTAGGAAATTGGTTTATTATTACTAAAAGCTTGATTGCACAAAAAAAATAATTGCCGTACAAAAGGCGAACTTATTGCCTTATGGCATTTACTCAATTTTCTGTATTTTAATACTTGGGCAAGATTGAAAAAATACTTACTCGCTTTGTCGTAAAGCTTCTTTTTCCGGCTTCTCATCCTCACTAAAAGCAATGAATTAAGGTGAAAGAATATAATTACAAATATTTTCAAATATCAACCCTTATCAAGATTTACCTGTCATCATCTTTTTCATCCCTGTAAAGCAAAAGGTAAAATTAAACATGTTTTCAATTGCTATTTTTTACGTTACTTGTAAAATAAACAATAATAAAACACTAACCTGTCTGCCTTGTCTCTGAAATAAAAAGATATTCATTTTAATATTGATGTACGAGTACAATATTTGTTCAAAAGTATTTATCTTACTCTTCAACGTCGTCCCAATTAACGGACCATTCTTCATGCGTTATACCAGTACGGAACACCCTTCTGCAGTTCTCCCTAAAACAATTAAACCAACAAACCATTTTAGTTAATAGGTACCATCGGCAACAGTATTATCTATCCATTGCCTGTCATGTCGTCTCGTTCTATCGCAAAGTATCACCATTTGATGAGAGCGGGAGCAAAAACGGAAATGGATAGTTAACAGTGTGGCCGTGTGTACAATCCGATCGAGCTAACTGCGTACCTCGCTGGAATGCGACTCTCCTTCGCACTCACCCGCGTATACCAGTCCCCCGTCCTTACCAGAGCGTCGATGTGACGTCACGGCTACCAGGTGCGCAGTTAACTCGAGTTATAGGAAAGAACTTTCGCAGATAGATACTACGTATAAAACCACCATCTACTTTCAATTTATTAGACTAGATACATGGATTCAAAATTACTTACTCAACATCCTTGTGAATAGCGCACGAGATGAACTGCCGGTTTTTAAACACTGAAGTGTACAAGAACGGTCCATGACAACTATGGCTCTTGGGATCGATCTTGCACGCTGAGATCACACCGATCACTCGCTCCATGCCTTGATATTTTACTATTAGAGGGCCACCGTGGTCATTCTGAAAAATGTTTTTTAAGAAAAACGGTTGAAAAACTATCGATTTACGCCCGTTTCCTATATTCAATCCTTGTCCAAATCCGGATTATAACTGTCAAATTGAATTCAGTTTTAGATTATTTTTCCAAAATGTTCGATGCATTTACACTTTAATATTGCTTAAATAGTCTTATAAACAATATAAAAATGTAAAAACATCTAAAACCGCAGATATTTTGGCCAAAAACATATTAAAATTTCACAGTTGACAATCCAAATCCGTCCAATTTGTATTAGGATTGAACATAGAAATCCAGCATTAATCTCTTTCCTCTCTTCTCTATGTATATCTCCTCTCGCTTCTCTCCCCTTCTCCTATCTCTGTCCCCTCTCTTCTATCTTTATTCATTCTTTCCTGTCTTTGTCCCCTAAGCTCTCTCCTATCTTTGTCCCTTCTCTCCTATCTTTGTCCCTTCTCTCCTATCTTTGTCCCCTCTCCTATCACTGCCCCATCTCTCTTCCTCTGTCTTATCTCAATTTTTTCTGCACTTTCTATCTCCCGGATTCTGAATTGGAATGAAAGGGACTTAGTTTTGTTTTCTTACCTCACAGAATCCACCCTGAACGGACGATCGTCTAGCTGTATAATCATCAGGATCTCTCAAATGTCTTCCCAGGTCTACGTTAAATGTTTTAGGTGCCCCAACCTCTGTTGAGCCCTCAAGATGTCTTCGACTTTCCACGTCAGTACAGTTGGCGTATTTTTTCTGCGAATTCATATTGATTTGTTAAACGTTTTCAAGGCGAGAGTGAATAGGCACTTACAGGGCAGATATGTACCATCCTAGACTGCATCCCACTTAACGTCAGGTGCGATTGTGGTCAAAAATCTGCCTTGTTATGCATAAAAAAACATAATAAATGCTATTGAAAATGAAATATTTTATTCAGCGACACAAAACAACATTGCTGTATTTGATTCAGAATGCCTAGCTATCGAATCTGTAAGCATCTTTTGTAAACCCTTCAAAAAGAAGCTGACAATAGTGACTCGAGTTTCTTGCGCTGCTTCTTCTCAGCACAGGCCCAATTCATTGTCCCAAAGCAGTAGTAGGGTTAAAGTAATATGGGGACGTGTGAAGCGTTTTATAATAAGCTAAGATAGGCCTGTTTGTAGAAATTAAATTACTTCTATGACTTTTAAGATACATACGTCACATATCTCGCTAAGCCGTTTCATGACATCCTTGGTGCAGATCATGTACTGAGTGATGATGCTCCTGAACCTTTGAGCCCACTTCTTGGCGCATTGCTCGTTGTCCATCACGCAGACCTTTGCTTCTTGCAAACATTTCGCGTTCTCTGGTATGTGGACTCTTTGACGGCGGTAGACTCCCTGAATTCACAAAAAAAGTTCTAATAATCGAATTTCAAAAAATGTTAACTCCTCAACCAAGGCTATCTTTAATGTCAATATGAACTTAGGCGTCATGATATTGAAAAAGGTTTCGTCCGAATCTGCTAAAGATATGATGACGTCACATACTAGCAGTTCCAAACTGCCATCTATGGCTGCTTACACGACTGACATTTGTAATTCTTCCGATATCATCACTTAGCACTATAATGCCTCATAAAAGGGTCCGATATGATGACGTCACATACTAGCAGTTCGAAACTGCCATCTACGACTGCTGACACATGAAACATTGTAATGCTTTCCATACGTCATATCACTTACCAGTGCCTCATGTTGAAATTAGCGACAGCTTGACAAAATACTATACAGACCTCTCTAAAGTTACTGCCACTTCCCCACCCAGCAATCCAGCCTTTAGTTCCTGGCTTCTCGAGTTCTCTACTAATGTTGTTATAGCAAATAAGGTCAGTGGGAAATTCGCAGCCCTTCTCGCAAACGCCCAACTTGAAAGGCTTGTCCACTTTGACGATCGCGATATCGTTGGACGACCATTTGATGCTGTCTTGGAAGTCGAACTTGTAATCTGAAACGATACTCACATTTCAGTTCTGATAGAAATTTTATGATGACTCAAGTATTAATTCAAGTGGCAGTAGGTGGGCCACATACTCGTAGATTGAAAATGGCAGAATAGTTCTCAGAAGGACGTAATATAGGTAAGCTTCCCACTCGGTGAACTGACGACCTTTGGGTCTAGGATGCGCACCGCGATAAACTTTTATCGTGACATTTTTCGATTTTGCGCGTAAGTCCATACATAAATAAATAAATAAATTTGTCGACAAAAATCGTCGATAGATTTTATCATGGCGCGCATCCTAGACAGGCTGGTAAAGGTTGCGGGATGCTTCTGATATGAGCAGCCCAGGATCGGAAGTTGTGAAATTCCTTCCCAAGGAATTTTGGTCGAGGTGTGGTACACTAAATGATTAACTTACTCTTAGGAATACACTTCCACACCACCCGCCTCCTATGCTTGCAGACACAATCATCCGACTTATAATCGAAGCTGTCCACAAACTTGGTGGTACCAGACACAATGTAGAAGTGATCAGCGTCTTCTACGCACGCGGCAGATGTCAGAACGTAATAGGCGTCGACGATGACGCCTCCGCAAAGCCAGCCGCGGTATTTGTGGGCCTTGGCCGACTCTTTCGTCAGTTGGAGGTATACCTTTTTGGAGAGAAAAAGGGTCAATATTTTTTTATTTTTCTATTAGTGAAGTCCGTGATAACGGTACATCAAATGGACATTCACAGACAAGTTATTCGACTTATTTTTTTGCTACTTTAGGGCTCCTTCAAATTAGACGTTTTTAGCAGGAAATATCTAAAGTTTAAAATACCTCCCACAATTTTTCGTGTAGGTACAGTGCTAAAAACAGACTGCAAATATTTGGCCCAAAACAATTTGAAAGAGCCCTTCGAATATCAGGCTGAAATTAGATTGTATTTCAATATTTTGACCTGAAACTGTATGGGAGTGCGCACACTACGCCGAATCGATTTGGCCGATTCTTCATTCAATTTAAAATCGGGCACAACTATCGGCCAGCTAAAAATCAACGGTGTGCGCCTACTCTTAATTGAAAGCGCGCACTTAGGGTTTTTATTATTCATGATGATGATAGGAAAATTTTGAATCTTACCATATAAGGCCTTTTCCCAATAGGAACCTTTTTGCTGTACAAAATTCTTCTTGTATCTACAATCGTAGTGTTTTCGTATTCCCATCCCTCATCTGCTATTTCGTCGCCATCATCGGTCCCATTACTGACTTGCTTAGAAACTTTGTGAGAATCATGTTTTGTACTATCATTTGATTTATCTTCTATTTTGTCTGACTGAGCCGGATTGGCAGTAGAGACTCCTAGATTGTATAAAGTAAAATTATTGGTAGTTTACCAAAAATTTAGAAGGAAAGTCTTCTAAAATGTAGAATAGGAATGATCATTTTGATATAATATAAAAACAGTTGAAGATAACTTACCTAATATTAAAACTACCGAAAAAACGATTACACAAAAATTCGTCATTTCGGCACATGAGCGATCCTATAAGGAACGCATCAAATAGTTTCTATCAATTAAATATCATAAATTACGAATTTCTTGCTCAATCTACTGTGAAGACACGCTTCAATGAATTTAATAATAGAACTTCCGCAACAATCATTAACTTTTTAATAAAGGTACAAGTAATTACATAAGAAATTGATTGGTTGACGACGAGTACAAATAAAACTACAAACTCATTAAAATTGGTTTTGATTGCTTGCTATTCCTCGTGTCTTTACTATTTTATTCTAACCTCTTAAAATGGAGAATTTCAAAAATCAATTTTACCCTCTTTAGGCACCTACAGAGAGAGAGAACACATTGTTTTATAGCGTATGCTTACATTCGACAATAGGAAAAAATATTTTAACATCTCTTTCATTACTGTTAATGCGCTAAATGAGCAAAGTCACTAGTCAAATTTATGATCAGATTATCAATTTTCATTCATTAGCGATTGTATCGCAATCATACATTCCAAAGAATTCCTTCGCGGCCAATCAGAACCTGTTACATACTTATTCGTTCGTTCGTTTCAGCCGAAAGACGTCCACTGCTGGACAAAGGCCTTTAATTACATACATTAACTCAATAATTGTGCTTGTTATTCACGAAGAGTACGTCAAAGTTTGTCGCTTCCCATTCAATGTGCGTGTCGTAAAAAGTAATTCATTTAACTCTGCTGTTTAATGTAATAGAATAATAATAACGCCAGTATTCACAAACGGTGCTTGCTTATGTAAAGCAGGAAATCAAACGCACAGCGTTGAATAAAGCTCTGTGATTGGTTCGTGTGACACGCGCACTGTGAGACCTCATAGTAATGTTTATGAATACGGGTTGACATAGTGTGATATTTATTCTATAGCACATAAATTTTTAATAATAGTATGCTCAACATTGTGTAGGTTTTTTGATAAAACACCATTATATGACATGATTTGTGAATGCTTAGGTAGGTATTCTGCGTTCTGGTAAATATCGTATTCAAAAAAGGATATCTTCCGAAAAAATCATTTATTTAATTAATAAGTTACACTAGACTTTTTCCGTGACATTCTTCGCGGGCGGCTTCGTATCGTTGGTGGCCCGGAGTATGAACCCGCTGCCCGGGAACACTTTATCGCCAGTCGCGTTCACTGGTGCATCGTGGGCTCTGTGTATTATTTCGGCGGCTGCTTCAGTTTTATTCTCAGGGTCTAGTTCGTTCTTCGCTGGGCTGTGAAGGAAAACATTTTTAGCTATGTCAGAAATTGGTCACTTTAGTTTTCCTACACATTTCCTTATTTCTGATTCAATCGCATAAGGAAACTCCGAGCACGCCTCTGCCCTTTCCTTCTGCCTTCTCATGAGGCCCATGGTAACAACACACATTGGTCAAAGACCTTAGTTGTGACTTCTTTATTTGGACAAGAAGATGTCGTTATCCTTTGGTTATGAAAGTTCTCAAATCAATTGTCTCTCTTATATGAATAAAAGTTGGATTTGTTATTTTACCCATCAGGATGACTCTTCCATGACAGGACCTTCTCCACGTGTGTGACTCCTGACCTGAACTGACGCCTGCATTTAGGTCTGAAAAAATATTTGGATATAATAAAATCCTCATTTTCTGACGTTGCGATATAATTACCCATTTAGTCTGAAGATGTCATGTTGTAAAAAGAAATGGGACGTACACAAAATCACAAAGAAAGCTATATTATTTCAGAAGAAATTAATAAAAACGTACTCTATATCCTTATAGATAGCGCAAGAGATGAACTGTCGGTTCTTAAAGATGCTGGTATACAGGAAAGGCCCGTAGCACTTGTTGCTCCTCTCTTTGACTAAGCAGGCGGAGATGACCCCGATGACGATGGAATTGACCCCGTTGCCGTAGACGAGGGGCCCTCCGTGGTCGTTCTAGAAAGAGATTAAGATTATTAGACTGAAGATTTAAGAAATCACAAAAACACATGTGCCCTAAGCTAGCAGCGCTTTGAGCCGCGGACGAATGTCCAATTTTAGGACAATTACTCGCGGCTTCGTGTCAATGGCTCCGGGGGACACTGTTGGGATTTAGAGGGTAGGCCCCAACCTTCTGGTTGGGAGAGTCTCACATAGCCAACTAACCGATACCAGTGGGCTGAGTGTGAGTTTACATCAAACGCGCTCAATAGTGAGCGCGTTTAAAAAATATATGAATATTTTAGTTTTTGAATGTTTCCCGCTAGGGGCGCTGTACAATCCGTCATGCATTTAATGTCATTTTTTGACGCGCTCCCTAGTGAGCGCGTTTGAAAAAAACTCACAGTCAGCCCTCAGTAGGTAAGCGTAAAGCATAATTGCTTACTTTGGGGCTAGATGGCGCTGTGTGAGATTGTCCAAAGATATTTATTTATTATTATTATTATTATTTCCCGACGAAAAAACAAACCAGCTTTAAACATTGTGATTTTGATCTCTGTTTTTTGTTCATAGTTTTTGGTTAATTTATCATCATCTTATTCTTGACACTTATAGATCTCATGACGGAACAATTTGATACCTCAGAAATGTAAGTTTTATTACCTCACAGAATCCTCCATCAGGCTGTGAAGTGTACCTCCTCCCTCCAGCAACGATTGACGTATTACCACTAGTTTCATTGTGGTAAGCGGAGTGCAGTCTCAGATTAGTGGGAATCTTCTCCGTTCTGAGGACGTGGGCGTCACGACGCATATCCTCCTCGTCTGAGTAGTTTATGTCTTGGCAGTCTACGTATTTTTCCTGTGAAATAAACGTAACATTTGTGAAACACGAAATAGTGAAGAGCTATTTTGGTCAGATTCTTACATAGCCAAATACAGAATGTTAACCAATTCTGACAAATTAATACTGAATAGTAGCCCAGTGAAAATCAAAAGTGATCTTTGAAGGATTGTACAAGTATTACAGCAAGAATAATATTGGAACAGAAAGAACACTAACGACGAAAAGACTAAGTAAGAACTGAATAACTAGAAGACAAATAACCAAGATTTAAGAGAAAATAAGTACAAAAAGTTGATTGTAAAAGGGTGGAGGTCCGTTGCACTTACATTACAGATCTCAGACATAGTCTGACCGATGTCCTTGGTGCAGATCATGTAGTTGTCAATGATGTTGTGGTAGCGAGCTCCCCAACGCCTCTTGCATTTGGTCTTTGTGATGATCTCTACATGAGCTTCTAGAAGATTTTGCTGGTTTTCCTTTCTTCTGTTTACCCACTAGAAAACATAGCCATATTTCTGTTACTAAAAATTCTTACTTGTTTTATTCATTTCTCTTCTATCTAGTTTTCAGAAGTACAGGCTGTACTGTCTGTATAGCAGTTGCAGTGTTGGGAAATAAGTCTTATCTATCTGTCAAAATTTCACACAAGACAATGATAAATAATATCATAGCGACTTACGTCATTATACCTAGACGTGGTACCCCACCCAGCAATGGACACAATAGTGCCAGGGTTCTCCAAAGTCTGGCTCTGGTTGTTGTAGCAAATCGGCTTCGGGACGAAGTCACACCCTCTGATCCTCCTGGTGAAGTCAAACCCATCTTCCACTTTGACCACAGCTATGTCGTTGTTCATCCATCTGATGTTGTCGTTTTCATGCCCGTCGAAGACGTAATCTGGTAATTTTGCGATAGTGAGACCATGATTTTTAAAAAATATTGCGTGAATAAGTTTAACTCCAATGTCTATTTTAATTGTTATGATCCATAAAACGTTTTGTATGTAACTTACTTTTAGGGACGCACTTCCAAATGGCTTTTTTTGCTCCATTCTTGATACAGGGATTGTTGTACCTATCATCTTCATCTGCATACCTATCAATTCATAATAAGATAACTTTATTCAATATCAATATTTCTACCGTATGTAGCAAATTAATCTAAAAGCAGTTGGAAAACTTATTTGGGTAAACTTTCTCTTCTCTCCCTGAAATCCAATTCATTGCATCATCTACGTACGAGTATCTACTTACTTGTACGTGCCAGAAACTACATAAAAGTGTTCAGCATCTTCTATACAGGCGGCAGAAGTGAGAATATACTCTTCATGGATGATAACGCCCCCACACAGCCAAGTGCGGTAGTTTGGCTGTTTCTTGTTACTTCTGGGTAGTTTTAGGTACACCTGATGATACGCAAATTAGATGGGACTTCGTTACCATAATTTGTAGTTTGAGCAAAAAGTTACTACAAATTATTAAGTTCTTCTGGTTGTATAATACTTGCCATGTAAGGTCGACTGTCGGTGACTTCATCTCCATTTATGATTCTTCTTGTTTCATTTAATATGGATTCAACTTGCTTTGGCAGTTCAGTAGCTACTTCTATACCTTCTATGCCTGTAAAAAATGTGATAACTATTCTTACATTTCTAAAGTTTGTCAAAGCTGTTCATATAGCATTAAAACAAAAAGCATCAATGCGTTATATTCTACTAATTTTAGCTGTAATAATGTAACAAAGCCAAAAGAATAAAAGAAATTCATATCAAACCTGAAAAGTATAAAATAATAGAAATCACAAGATAAATACACTTCATGTTGATTCGTTATTACAATACAGAAGAACGTAGAAATAGTTAAAATCACTAATCAGAAACAATTTCACGGAGGATGCAAACATTAAAAAGTTATTTAGATACGAAAGCTTCAAGGAAATTATGTAAGCACAGTCATGGAATACTACTCTCATTAAAATATTTTTCCTTACAACCTATGCATTTTCTTTTAATGAAGTTATTACAAGTTACCTAATTAAAACGAAAATAAGTTGCTTTTTCCCCAATACCTACTATTCATAGAACTTCTATCTTTTTTCATCACATACATAAATTCTATTTCCAAATTGAATTGGTAGGTTCTAGACATTTCCATTTGTTTAGTCTTGATAATTTTGCGTGAAGTAGAGAGAACAATTTATTATGTTTCATGTAGGTAGGGATGCGTCTCTCTAGCGTCATCGTCTGTTTCATTTATGGAATTGAGTAATAATATGATAGTGAGTGCATATTAATTAAGCTATGTTATTTTAAATTCATTTCTGGTTTGTCAATGATTCAATCCTAGATATAGCTACTCACTTAATATCAACTTCAAGCGATTGATTGCTTTAACATCAGACAATGTTTTCTTTGGGAATGAAATAAGAACAATGTAAATTTTATTAGAGTTTATTATACATTTGTAGTATTCGCTATAGTACTTGTCTCCTCAGGTTGCCCTGTAAACGCTCTGACTATAACTCCTTCATGCTGTTCTGCTTTATCCAAAGCGACCTTCTGCAAATGACCTTCATTCGTTGAATTTCCTTCAGATTGTTTGCGCCTCATTTTAGCTATCTCATTCTTCGATGGCCTTTAAAACATATATCAACTGTTATTACTTGTTCAACATTATGTTCTATTATGTATGCTTTAGAATTTAATATTGTGTTTAGTGTCTTACCCATCAGGGTGATCCACCCAGCTCATCTCAACTTCTGTATGTGTTATGCTCGACCGGAACAATTTGTTGCAGTCTTGCCTGGAAAAAAAATGCTTTAATAATGCATCCTATCATTTACATATTATAAGTTTTTAATAATGCTTACGCAACGTCCTTATAAATGGCACAGTTGATGAGCACCCGGTTTTTATAGACGCTGGTGTAGAGGAATGGTCCGTAGCACTTGTTAGTCCGCTCTTTGACGAGGCAAGCAGAGATGATACCAATAACTACAGAGTTCACGCCATCGCCGTATACTAAAGGCCCGCCGTGGTCGTTCTGCAAATCAAATTCAATATTATTTTTATGATGAAATTTAAGATAAGTTTCATGAATCGAATAGTTGAATAGAAAAACAAATAACCTCACAGAAACCTCCACTGCCTGGCCCGGCCTGTCGTCTAGACGAGTCGTTATGAGCAGAATGTAGGACTAAGTTTGTAGGGGCTAAAACTCGTCGTGCATCTTCGCCAGATTCCTCTGAGTACATTATATCGGTGCAATCTACATATTTCTCCTAAAATCATTCAGTTTGAATAATGAGATAGTCGCCAGTTGGGCTGATATATGCCCCCGTATTATCTGTACATACCGCACAAATCTCACTCAAGTCTGGGACAAGATCCTTTGAACATATCATGTAGTTATCGATGATGTTATGATATCGGCGACCCCATCGACGTTTGCAGCGATTCTTTGATATTATACGGACTGTCGTATCTAGAAGGTCTTGTTGAGGACTTGACCACTGAAAATCACGATATTATTATCTTACTAACCATCAAATTCAACCAGTAGTTATACTAAAGAAGTTACCGCCTTCCTGATCTAAATGAATAATAGAATTTGTGTCTCGAAGTAAAATAGAAACATACATCATTATACTTCTCAGTGCTTCCCCATCCAGCAATTGAAGCAACAGTGCCAGGGTTCTCCAGTTTCGAACTTTCGTTGTTATAGCATATTGGTCGCGGGATGAAATCGCAGCCTCTGACGCGTCGGGTAAAGTCAAATTCGTCTTCTACTTTAACGACGGCGATATCGTTGTTCATCCATCTGATGTTGTCGTTTTCGTGACCGTCGAAAACGTAATCTGAAATTATACGAATCAGTAGATTATTAACGTTTTCATCTTTATTTCTACTGAAGAACTAGCAGTAGCACCATTTATGCGCCTAGTAAAAAGTGTTTTCCAAAATCGAATAAGAAACCGAAACACAAACTTACTTCTTGGAATACATTTCCATATAGCTTTCTTAGCCCCATTTTTGATACACGCATTGCTATAGCGGTCATCTCTTTCATTGTGTCTGTAGAAAAAAATCCAATTATTTTTCTCAATCTTTCTCAAGAAAGTAGGAATTTGTAAAACTTTTTAGTTGTTGTTTACCTGTAAGTTCCAGAAACAACATAGAAATGCTTAGCGTCTTCAATGCAGGCTGCTGACGTCAGGATGTACTCTTCATGTACGATAACTCCTCCACAGAGCCAGCGACGGTAGTCTTTGTATTTCGGATTGTTAGCGGGTAGTTTTAGATACACCTAGAGTTATTTAAACATAGTGTATTAATTTTGGTTTAAAGGAACAAGTACAGTGCCTTGATTAAACGGTTCATTGAAGCCATCATTATGTAGAAGAAAGTACTAAAGTAAAAAGGTTCTTAGATAAGATATTCAGGCAGAATATAAGAATGGGAATAAAGTTAGAGAAAAAAAATAGACCAGAGTTTTTCGGACCTAGTCTAGACAAGAATATACAAAAAAAAAACTTTAATAGCCTACCATATAGGGCCTGTTGTGATGAACCTCCGACCCTACAATAATCCGTCGACTGTTGTTCAGAAGTTGCTTAACATCGGTATAGTTTGTGTTCTTCAAAATGTCCTGAACTTTTGGAGGAATCGTGGTCGCAACATCTATTGCAAGGATTCCTAGAAAATAATAAATCAATGACTATTAACAGGAAATACTTAAACTTGAATTCGTCCAATACGAAGTTTGGTGATCAATGTAATGTAAGTAATCAGTAATCATAAATAAAACAGCGAAGATGTTGATGATAAGGTAAATACCGACAAAGATGTCAAAAAAATTATAGACTAACCTGAAATGAAGCATGATCCATAGAAAAATATATTCAAGGTTACATATTCAGTAAAAAATGTAATCATCGTATCACATGTGTACAAAACAACTGAATGAAATCAATTTGTAATTAATATTTTAGGTACAATTTCACGGTGACCGCTACAGTTGATTGTACGGAAGCCATTATTTTGTCTGCCCATTCACAAAAATGCTTCCTTGACTGATATTAGTTATTTAAAACCATAGTATATGATTCAATTCTCTAAATTACTGGTCCTATTAACTAGGTACACGATCAAATATTTAAATAATTTACCCAACATCTCATTATGTGCATAGCAAATTCTTGTAAGAATTCTCATAAGAATACCATAACCAAAATGAAAACATAATCCTAGAAATTCCAAAAATATACTAATTCAAATCATTTTCGTGGCTTCGATCCTAATATTGATGACTTAGCTGATAATGTAAATGACCTGTTCCTTCTATTTCTATTATATTCTTGTAGTGTTGTACCTAGTTCAATCATCTTTTTAAATAAAATTTCCCTGTGCCTAAAATTAATAGAATGTGGCTCTCAATTCAATACACTTTATTACTTACTTCCTTGGACATCTAAGACAATGCATCCTAAGAGAAGATGATGATAGGGCCAACAAATCAAAACAGTATGTGTACATTTTAAAGGTTTATTAAAAAGTTTATGAATGGTCACGCAGTCTGACTACTTGGCTTTTAGCGTTTCCAGTTACATTGGTTGGCTTTGGAAGGTTGCGAGGGCTACCATTTGACGCCTTTGGAGCGTTGCGCAGGCTATTATTCGCTGGCTTCATCTCGTTGAATGGCGATACACTAAAATTAAAATAGAGCTCATTAGTTTTTAAAGTCAAAGCTTAGATTCTTGTTATTATGATAACTGTCACTAATAATGCAACGACGGCGGAAAAGAGCATAGAAAATTACTTTAATATACTTTAATAATAATAAATCGTCGTGTCATTGGTCGTATCGTTAAACTTCTTAAAGCAATTTCATTTCATAATTTATTATAAAATATAGCTAGGTATCATCAGGTACACATAAACTCACCCTTCAGATTGTCGTGGCCAATTTAACACTGTTTCAATTATCTGCGTCTTGGTGGACCTCAGAAGTCTTCTGCATGTGGCTCTGAAAATATAACATTTTTGTTTAAAAACATATTAATTCCAGCCGAAAGTCTCGATTAATGTGAAATTCCAATGGTAGGAATGAATTAGGGATAGACCTTATCCCGTTTAAGCTTAGGTTCTAGATAACTATGAAGATGAGCAGTTGATCAGAAACCTTTTCTTGCAGACGCATAGAAGGAAATGTTTATAGTATCAATTAGTGACTGAAGTCTTTGGTCAGTCATTCTTTACGTACCAATCTACTACACACGACAATATTAGACACTAAAACACAAGTCCTTATGAATGGTGCAATTGGACAGATGCTTCTTCATCCAGACGTAAACGAAAGGCCTAACTTAGTATTGGTGGCTCAAGTCTCTGGTTAGGCAGTTGAGAATGCATTTCGCGATTTGACTTCAAACTTAAATATTAAAATAGAGGCTACAATACCCCATCTCCTTATCAATGGCGCAGTTGATCAGGTGCCGGTTCTTCCACACGCTGGTATACAGGAAGGGCCCGTAGCACTTGTGGCTGAGGTCCTTGGTGAGGCAGGCCGATATGATGCCTACGACTACGGTGCTCTTGCCTTGGCCTACCACGAGGGGGCCGCCGTGGTCGTTCTAGTGAGATTGGAATTTAATTATGAGACTGGAGTAGGTTGGTTGTCAGTTGTCAATTTTAAATTGCAAATTGGTTCATGAAAAGTGAGAAAGTAATACAAAACAAAAGAATCTTTTTAGGAAGTGAATTGAAGAAGTCAAAAGTTTAAAAAATGCGGGGATAACGTAGGTAGAGCGTAGATCGATTAATTTAATAAGTATTTTGTGTACCTACATTAGATTTACTATAAAAACTTGAAGTTGGAACTGAGAATGCTAAGAAATTCCACAGAGAAAACCATAAAATGAATATGAAACAGCGTTCATTAAATTTTAAAAGCTAGAAATTAATGATTTCGCCATAGAAGTTGCTGAATGAGCGAGAGTAGAGAGAGAATCACATCCAAGTAAAAAAATATGAAATGGCCCCAATAAATGGAACTTTAAGGTTGCAATTTTCTCATCTAGATCAATATCTACCTCACAAAATCCTCCAACGACGACCTTAGTCCGTCTTGTGTCGTTGACGTGAGCAGCCGTATGCACCTGCATCGAGCGGGGGTCTGCAAACTTGCGGGTCTCTTCTTCGGCTTCGTCAGAGTAGACTAGCTCTTTGCAGTTCACCTCTTGTTCCTGTGGGGAAAAGATATACCAAATAAGCAATAAGGGATAAAGACGGGGAATTTCACCCCAGGTTTTAGCAGTTTATATACTATAGGATTTGACCGAAGACTGTCCCTTGCTGAAGACTGAAATTTTGGAAATGTAATGGTCCTAGCCAGACAGTATTTGAAGTCATTAAATAGTCTAAAATATAGCAAACTAAAGTGGCAGTAGGCCAGCAATATGAACCGACGACAGAGGGAGGAGTAAACGTGTTATCGAATAGAAATCCCATCTTGGCAAACGCAGCAAACTGTATAGAAAATCAGCAGAGCCATAATTTTTTTTTTATAAAAAGCGTTAATGTCTATTGTGATAAATATGCAGCGCTCCTTGGAGGAGGCATATCTGACAGAGGACTGATATATGCTGAAATGATGATGTTGAACAATTCAAAACCAAGAGCGGTTTCGATCCGAATCTGTGAAAATACAGTCAGGAGAAGAAGTCTACACATTATTGGTATTTCTTAAGGCAGTTTATGCACTAGATCCGATTTCTCTTACACCCGTATTCACATACGATGCTTGCTTAAGTAAAGCTGCAACGCTATGCGAAGTCGAATCCACAGCGTTGAATAGAGCTCTGTGGTTCGTGTGTCATTCCGCTACTCAAGTATGAATATGTACCTAAATTAAGTTATGCTATCGCATTAGGTTTTAAGTACCTGTAAAGATAGTGATAATGTGTGTGGAAATAAATAAATAAATAAATGTTTTTGGGACCCTGTTCGTCTACGAGCACTGTAGTTAGACCTCATAGTAATGTTTGTGAATACGGGCGTTAATGTTCTAGATCCGTAAGTAGGTAAGTATTGTATTTTAACTGGTTCGTATTGCGATGTTCTTACACTGCACAATTCGCTCATAGTGTCAGTGTCCAGTGAATCCTTCGCGCATATCATGTCATCCTCAATGATGTGGTGGTATCGCGGCTCCCAGCGTTTCTTGCAGTTCTTCTTCGATATCAACACCACGTCTGTTTCTAGAAGCGTCGGCGAGTTGGTCGTGGTTCTTGTGATTACCTAAAAATTTATATTTAGTATGAGGAGAATCAGATAGCGTGGCTTTTTCTTATGTAAAGGTTTAAGACTTTGTAGAATTTTGAAACAACCAGGTACCTTCTTCCTAGGCTATTTGGATGAGATGGCTTCCTAGCGATAAGACCATAGATAGTGATGTGCAATATAATAATTAGCAGGCACTTACTTTACTTTTAAATCTTATGTACTATTACTAAATTCTGTGATCTAATGCATGTAAGGTACATACATTACATCCTTCGACCTACTTAGTTATTGTAAAAAATAATGTTCTTTTGCACAAACACAAGCCACGAGGCTTTATTGGTATGATGTGATCAAGAACCAATAAATTAGACTAACCTACACTAATATTAGAAAGAGATTTTTTTTAATTGTTTGTATTGTATAGGCTCCGAAACTTGGGCCGATTTGAAGAATTATTTCACCAGAATTCTACATTATTTTTAATGAACATAGGCGGTACGAAATTCGGTCAACTGCTTAGTTTAATATAAAAACATACATCACCAAAAGTGTCCGTTGACCCCCACCCAGCGATAGAACCAACTGTTCCTGCCTTCTCGAACTCCTCACTGATATTATTAAAAGCCACTTTCTTCGGAATGAAGTCGCAGCCGCGGATGCGTCGCTTGAAGTTGAAGTCGTCTTCCACCTTCACCACCGCTATGTCTTTGACCATCCATCGAATGTTGTCGAACTCGTTGCCGTCGAAAACGTATGCTGGAAAGGTTGGGAATTCCAGATGTTTGGATCTCGATTGCAGCAAGTTAGTGGTAAAAGGTAAAGCGTCATTTATCATTGATTCATTAGAATCGTCAAGCTCAGCAAGCGGATCAGCAAGCTGAAGTGGCAGTGGGCAGGGCACATAGTACGCAGAACTGACGGCTGATGGGGCAGCAAGGTTCTGGAATGGAGGCCACGTACCGGAAAACGCAGCGTGGGACGTCCACCCACAAGGTGGACCGACGACCTGATAAAGGTAGCAGGAAGGCGCTGGATGCAGGCCGCTACCAAGCAACCGTGCGATGTGGAAGTCATTGGGGGAGGCCAATGTTCAGCAGTGGACGTCCTGTGGCTGAAATGATGATGATGATGATGATTAGAATCATATATTTCGGAAGTATAAACAGAATTTAAGTCACACTCAGGCACTTAAGGATCAAAGGGGCCCTTATCATCTGGATTCTGGTACTATACTATTACCTGTCATCTTGTACTTTAACTACGCTCATTTAAGTCATGTTTGGTCTGGAGTTCGAATCTTTCTCGGATTTAAACTGCATTTAATATCTTTGGATTCGAAGGTAGTCTGTCAATTTTAGTGTTATAGTTGTTTCAATTCAACTTGGGATCCTACATACTCCATGTTTTGTTTGTGCCTCGTTATTAATGCTGTAATCTTTATTTCGGTACGTACTCACTCTTTGGCACACATTTCCATATCGCTTTCTTAGCTCCGTATTTGATGCACTCGTCATCCGTATCTGATGGAGGAATCCACCTGAAAAAATAATATCATCAATAACTATCTATCCGCCGGGTGATACTTGAAGGACGACCTTATGCCGTTCTCATACGTGCCATTTTACTCGTACCTATGCGTCCTGAAGACTATAGCGCTGGGGCCTGCCTGGGCTGCAGGTGCACCTGTAAAGTCGACCTTATGCCGTTGCAATACGTGCTACTTTACCTGTGAGTTCCGGAGACCACGTAGAACTGCTTGGCGTCTTCTATGCAGGCGGCGACGAGAATGATGACACCACCACAGAGCCAGCTGTGTCTGTCATGCTATAGACGACCTTATGCCGTTGTAATACGTACTGTTTTCACTTACCTATGAGTCCCAGATACCACGTAGAACTGCTTGGCGTCTTCTATGCAGGCGGCGGAGGTGAGCACATATCGCTAGTGGATGATGACGCCTCCACAGAGCCAGTTGGTGTCTGTTATGCTATAGACGACCTTGTGCCGTTGCAATACGAGCTGAGTGTCAAAGCCCGTATCAAGATCTGGAGGCTGGCCGGAGGCACACCTATAAAGACGACCTTTCGCCGTTGTAATACGTACTATTTTCCCTTACCTGTGAGTTCCGGAGACCACGTAGAACTGCTTGGCGTCTTCTATGCAGGCGGCGGAGGTGAGCACATACCGCTCGTGGATGATGACGTCACCACAACGTCAGCTGTTTCCGTCATGCTATAGACGACCTTACGCCGTTCTAATATGTACTGTTTTTCCTTACCTATGAGTCCCAGAGACCACGTAGAACTGCTTGGCGTCTTCTATGCAGGCGGCGGAGGTAAGCACATACCGCTCGTGGATGATGACGCCTCCACAGAGCAAGTTGGTGTCTGCTGTAGTGAAGACGACCCTATGCCGTTGCAATACGAGCTGTTTTACGTATGAGTGTCAAAGCCCGTATAGATCTGGAGGCTGGCCGGAGGTACACCTATAAAGACGACCTTACGCCGTTGTAATACGAACTGTTTTCCCTTACCTGTGAGTTCCGGAGACCACGTAGAACTGCTTGGCGTCTTCTATGCAGGCGGCGGAGGTGAGCACATACCGCTCGTGGATGATGACCCCTCCGCATAACCAGTTGGTGTCTGTTATGTGAGGGTCCGCGCTGGAAGCTGGGCGTAGGTACACCTGGATAGACATAATGGCATACCTATTATCGTTGTAATATTATACAGGGTGGAAACGATAAGTGATATCACTCGATTATTTCTAAACTATACAAGATATCTAAAAACCGGCCAAGTGCGAGTCGGACTCGCGCACCGAGGGTTCCGTACAAACCTGCAAGGTTTACAAAGTTCGTTCATTACGACAATCGAGTCATAACTATGGTATTTTTATTGCAAAATGAAATTCATAACATTACAATGGGGAAAGTAACTACTTAAAAGGAGAATGCCCAAAAGTGGTATCGCTCGAAATCTAATTGTACATTGAGGGTACCACACCGTAAATTCCTTTCTTCATTTGTAATGATTTGCGAAAGTAGTAAGAAATTGTAAAACCTCCGGAATAAAATCCGATTTTAATAAAAAGTATTGTAACAATGAGCTGCAATCAGCAACACCTATCACCGAGCAACGACACTACGTAGTTCGCACGGTTGTCAATAGATGGCGCTGTTCGTAGTTAGCTCGCGGTATCATTTGATTTTTTCCTGTCCTTAAGGGGGTGCAGCGCCGACGAAAAATTACGATTTGCTAGCCGAGATAGCGGTGGCGCAACGAACTAACACGATCGCACACGAACTACTTTACAGAGTAGAGACAAAAGAGACTCAATACAGAGTAAAAACACGCATTTCACTAATTTTGCTAAACAAAACGTGAGTTTATAATACTTTAATTAGGAAAAAGGAAGGATTTGATTTTTTGTTGGTATTGCTGCGAAAATTCTTACACAATAAAAATCCTAACTAATATTGATTCTTCTGATGAACAAAGGCGTTAAAAAAGTTTCGTAAAAGAGTATTTTTCCTAGACGTTCAATTCAAATAGGCTGTTAACGTAGCGTCTTTCCATTCTATACATGGCCAGAACGCAAGGGTGTGAAACTAATCGAGTATAGTTTGGAAATAACTTTTTTTTACTAAACTCTTCCAAACTATATGAGCAGTTACGCAAATACTGCGTACCTACTACTCTAAATAAAAATGTTATCGATTTATTTATTTAATCCTACCTAATCAGTTTATTTTGAAAAACCACTTACCCGCAAGAGTGTTAAAAATCTAGTTTTATATTGATTCGATAAAATATATTTAAGTAATAAGAAATAAAAATACTCTTAAATCTAATTCCATATTTTACTGAATAAGTATCAAACTAACTTTTTCACACTCTTGTCAAGTGTAAGTGGTGTAGTAGGTATAGTTTGAAACGGAGAAGCGAGCATCCACAATAAAAATTAAACACGACTGTATTCAGTACGCAAAATTCGTGTCTACTTTGTACTGTAGTCGCAGATTTACGAAGAGTATTACAAAATATACACGAGCAGTTTCCTACGGCTGCGTTCTACCCATGTATACAGGGTGTGGTTTTGTAAAACAACGCCCATCTCTGGAGTGATAGTACACATGAAAGTTTATTTCAAGAAAAATATTAATAAAATTTTAACTTATTACTTTATTACTAAAGAACCTCGTTCAAAAGTCTCTTTTCTTTTCTCACTTCGCTTATTGTCTTAAGGTCGCGGGTGGTACCTGGATGCGAGCGGCGTGGTACCGGTCTTTGTGGAAATCCTTGGGGGAGGCCTTTGTCCAGCAGTGGACGTCTTTCGGCTGAAACGAACGAACGGCAAAGAAAGGTTGCAAGGGTTTTCTAGCCATATTAACTATAAAATAAGTAAAATATTTTTTCGTAACAATCGAAGTCATAACAAAAGAGATACTATTTGCATGCTCTGCGCTCTACACTACTCTGTAAAGGATTGACAAACACACATTTGACACTTGACAGCTACGATAAAGCAAAACGCCTGATGATTTCTTCACGGCAAAGTTTTTTTGGGAAAATCAAAAATTCTTAATATTAATGCATTAATACCAAAAACGAAAAAGGGGGCGACCTTCAAAATATTAATTTAAACATTTCTATATAAAAATTATTGCTTCATACGTTAAATTAACAAAGTTCTCGAAGAAATAAATTTTCCATATGTCTGCATTTTAAATGTTGTTTATCAATTTTTTACGTATTTATTCAAAATTTCGAAAAGGCGGCGACCTAGATCAAGGATTGGGCTACCCTACACAAGTTACTTTGATGTATTTAAGGGGGTCCTGCACAGAATCCTTAAAATTGTCATATTTTTAAATCACGAGTGCTCTGCGATTAGTGACTTAAATACATCAAAGTAACTTGTGTAGGGTAGCCCAATCCTTGATCTAGGTCGCCGCCTTTTCGAAATTTTGAATAAATACGTAAAAAATTGATAAACAACATTTAAAATGCAGACATATGAAAAATTTATTTCTTCGAGAACTTTGTTAATTTAACGTATGAAGCAATAATTTTTATATGGAAATGTTTAAATTAATATTTTGAAGGTCGCCCCCTTTTTCGTTTTTGGTATTAATGCATTAATATTAAGAATTTTTGATTTTCCCAAAAAAACTTTGCCGTGAAGAAATCATCAGGCGTTTTGCTTTATCGTAGCTGTCAAGTGTCAAATGTGTGTTTGTCAATCCTTTACAGAGTAGTGTAGAGCGCAGAGCATGCAAATAGTATCTCTTTTGTTATGACTTCGATTGTTACGAAAAAATATTTTACTTATTTTATAGTTAATATGGCTAGAAAACCCTTGCAACCTTTCTTTGCCGTTCGTTCGTTTCAGCCGAAAGACGTCCACTGCTGGACAAAGGCCTCCCCCAAGGATTTCCACAAAGACCGGTACCACGCCGCTCGCATCCAGGTACCACCCGCGACCTTAAGACAATAAGCGAAGTGAGAAAAGAAAAGAGACTTTTGAACGAGGTTCTTTAGTAATAAAGTAATAAGTTAAAATTTTATTAATATTTTTCTTGAAATAAACTTTCATGTGTACTATCACTCCAGAGATGGGCGTTGTTTTACAAAACCACACCCTGTGTACATGGGTAGAACGCAGCCGTAGGAAACTGCTCGTGTATATTTTGTAATACTCTTCGTAAATCTGCGACTACAGTACAAAGTAGACACGAATTTTGCGTACTGAATACAGTCGTGTTTAATTTTTATTGTGGATGCTCGCTTCTCCGTTTCAAACTATACCTACTACACCACTTACACTTGACAAGAGTGTGAAAAAGTTAGTTTGATACTTATTCAGTAAAATATGGAATTAGATTTAAGAGTATTTTTATTTCTTATTACTTAAATATATTTTATCGAATCAATATAAAACTAGATTTTTAACACTCTTGCGGGTAAGTGGTTTTTCAAAATAAACTGATTAGGTAGGATTAAATAAATAAATCGATAACATTTTTATTTAGAGTAGTAGGTACGCAGTATTTGCGTAACTGCTCATATAGTTTGGAAGAGTTTAGTAAAAAAAAGTTATTTCCAAACTATACTCGATTAGTTTCACACCCTTGCGTTCTGGCCATGTATAGAATGGAAAGACGCTACGTTAACAGCCTATTTGAATTGAACGTCTAGGAAAAATACTCTTTTACGAAACTTTTTTAACGCCTTTGTTCATCAGAAGAATCAATATTAGTTAGGATTTTTATTGTGTAAGAATTTTCGCAGCAATACCAACAAAAAATCAAATCCTTCCTTTTTCCTAATTAAAGTATTATAAACTCACGTTTTGTTTAGCAAAATTAGTGAAATGCGTGTTTTTACTCTGTATTGAGTCTCTTTTGTCTCTACTCTGTAAAGTAGTTCGTGTGCGATCGTGTTAGTTCGTTGCGCCACCGCTATCTCGGCTAGCAAATCGTAATTTTTCGTCGGCGCTGCACCCCCTTAAGTCACTAATCGCAGAGCACTCGTGATTTAAAAATATGACAATTTTAAGGATTCTGTGCAGGACCCCCTTAAGTAGTCAGGGCTAACTACAAATCCCTTTCCCCTTGCAAAATGGTATAAATAACATTGGTATGCACGCAAGATTATTTTGTGTTTATGTTACGGTCAATGTGATAAATTGAAAATTATTAATAATAACCGGTTATTATGAATAATTACCGACAGTCGCGGTAAAAGTGATAAATCAATCACATTTATCAGTGATTATTTAATAATTCAACCTTAGTAATATCAAAATTCATAAAAGAGAACAACATCTTGTGTACGTGCTCGTGTACAGCCAAACTTTTGAACGTTTTGATATCATATATTAATATAATTTGGCATAATGAGTTTGGAATGTTTCTTACATAATATTACTTTTCCATGATGCCTATAACATAATGTTTTGATTTAAAGCGAAAAATAGGTTAGGGTGCGGCGGGGGTGGCCCTTGGGCCACCCCTAAGCCGCCTATTTAGTTTTATACACACATAAATGACCTCATATTAATCACATTTACCAAATCATGCGGTAATTATTCATAATAACCGGCGATTATTCATAATTTTCACATTTATCACTTTGACCGTAACATTTATATCTGATCCTTATCAAATAACGCTAGCTTTGGCGTAGCTAGGGTTTTTTTTTAGGCAGGGTAGGTAACTATCTACAAATATAAAACAAGTATTCTAAGGTAAAACCTGTAGCTATGCCAATGGACACCATTCATTTCACTTAAACCAAAATTACGTCAAAGTCCGGAGTTTTATAAAAAAGAAATATGCGGTATGATTATTTTTTATTTATTTATTTTTCCTATATTTGCATTATAGGTAGGTACCTACCTCAGCGTTTTGAATTTTTGCGTTGATTTAGAATTTCTCACAGTTTAGAGGCAATTAGATTTAAGAAGTGTTTGATATGAATTTCAACTTTAATATCTCTACGCGTTCATGTGAAAAAGGGTAGGTAGTAAGTTTATAATTATTAAAAAAATATTTTATGTCATGTAAGCAAAAATAATATTTTAAATTTTATATCGGATCATTTCCCTCTAGTAATAGAATGTAGTTTAGATGTTGTATTGCCCAAGAAAATAGCCAAACAAAATGTAAAAGAGAACCGTATTTTATGGGGAGAGAGAAACCCACAAGAGATAGAAATATATAAAAACGAATGTAATAGTAGGTTAAGATTAATTGACTTTCCAATTGAACTTAGTGACTGTTGTGATAATATGTGTAGTAACATCAGCCATGTAAATGTCATTAACAAGTTTTATGACGACATTGTAAATACATTGAGAGAGTCAGCTATTTTGGCTCGTGAAAGTAAAAGACCTGTAATGAAAGTAGTGGTAGGGTGGAACAAGTATGTAGCCAGGGCTCACGAGGAGGCTAGGCTGAAGTTTCGTCTGTGGGTATGGCATGGCAAACCCACCTCCGGTACGGTTTATAACGATATGTGTAACGCGAGGCGGCGATTTAAATCTAGAATGAAATGGTGTCAGGATAATGAAACACAAATCAAAATGGATAAGGTGGCTTCCCATCACGCTAAAAACGATTTTAGATCTTTCTGGAAACATACAAATAGATTGCAATGTAGGCCCGGCCTCCCCGTGAGTGTTGGTGGGAAAACGGAGCCTGAGGAAATTGCTAACTTGTTTAAAGATAATTTTGTTGTTAAATCTCCTTTGGGACCCTCCCACTCTGTGCTGGATGCTGAGACTATCGTGGAAAGGAAAACCCAAATTACTGTAAAAGACATTGTCTTGACCATAAAATCTATGTCTAGAGGGAAATCTCCCGGACACGATGGTCTCAGTATTGAACACCTAAAGTACGCGGGCCCCCATTTGCCCAGAGTTTTGTTTATGTTGTATAACTTTTGTATGAGTCATAGTCACTTACCGGATAAGATGTTGCAAACAGTAGTGGTACCCATTGTTAAAAATAGAACGGCAGACCTTTCAGACATAAACAACTACAGGCCTATCTCTCTGGCAACGGTTGTGTCTAAAGTGCTTGATAGCGTGCTTAACCCTTCATTTGGCAGTGATGCTTTTAAGCAACAACCACTTTGAATATTTCTACAGCACTAAATAATAAGTTTTGTGCAAATCATTCGATTTTGTTACGAAGCTTAGTTCAGCAAAATACTAGTAAATCGGTCGTCGACTGAGTTTTGAGTGATTTCATATCCATATTTCTGTCAGACGCCAAGATGACGCGCAATGAGAATAACAAAGACTTTATGATTATGATTTTATACTATTTTATGATCTACAATTGTTTTTGTTTTGTCTAAATTTTGTTCATAATAAATCAAACTAATAATATAAAGCAATATTTGGCGTAGAAACTAGAAACTGTGTTTTCTAATACATGACATGCTTCCGAACCTCGATGTTGCCTAGAAGCATCAGTGCCAAACATCTAACAAAATAGGTTTAGCTTTTTGTCAATACAAAAAAGTGTCAATACCCAATAAATCAATCATGTATTACATGAATAATGTTAAAGAGATGGTGTGGTAATTACTTTGGATGCAATTATGGACCCTGTCGGGCACAGCATCTTAGGAGAGAGGAAGAATTTGCTGTCTGTCTCTGTGTTGTCTGTCTTCACGCTTATACCGCTGAACTGATTTAAATGATACACACATTTTTCTTGCGTTGAAGTCAACAACTATAGCAAATAACGGTAACATACCAGTTTCAGAAGCTTAAGGGAAAATAAAAAGCCAACCTTGGCTCGGTATATTGATCGTGAAGTATGATGACATGAGTCATCTATCAAATGTTGGAGAAAAAGGTTGTTGTCGACTTTGCGAAAATTGCCAAAAAAATTTTTTAATGCATAAAATGTGAAATACGATTGTTTTTTTTATGATTTTCATATTAAAAAATTAATTCTATAATATATCTCAATGTTTCATTTAAGTACCCCTATTTGGCAATGTGGTAAATAAGCAACAGTCGTTTTTCGCGAAAATACCAACCGAATATTTTTTTTATTATTTTTCTTAACTTTATTTGATAGTAAAAATAGGTCTAAATAGATTTTATTAAAAAAATCAAACAGTTTATGTCTTGCCAAATGAAGGGTTAATACACAGTTAAACAAATACGTTAGTATTCATGATAACCAGTTCGGGTTTCGACGTGGCTTGTCCACTGAGATGGCTGTTCTGTGTGTCAAGCACGCTGTCAATTACTACGCCAAACGTGGCACACCAGTGGTGGCGTGTTTTCTGGATCTTTCGAAAGCTTTCGACCTGGTTTCATACGATTTGCTCTGGAATAAACTCGAAAAATCTCAATTACCGAGAGAACTTTTGAATATCTTTAAATACTGGTATAGAAGCCAGGTCAACAATGTGAGATGGGATGGATGTATGTCTGACCCGTACAGGTTGGAGTGCGGGGTGAGACAGGGGGGGTTGAGCTCACCAACGCTCTTCAACCTGTACGTAAATGAGCTGATAGAGGAGCTCAGCGGCACCAGAGCGGGTTGCTACATTGATGGCGTTTGTGTAAATAATATCAGCTACGCAGATGATATGGTGCTGCTGAGCGCTTCCGTTTGTGGACTGAGGAAGCTCATGGCTATATGTGAGACCTACGCTAAGTCCCATGGATTGGCGTACAACGTGCGAAAGAGCCAGATCATGGTCTTTGGGGAGGGAAGCAGGAGGCCAAACTTATTGCCGAGCGTCTTTCTCAATGGTTGTGAGATTCAGCGCGTAAACAGGTTTAAATATCTGGGCCATTTACTGACTCCTGACCTAAAGGATGGTGATGATGTTGAGAGGGAACGCAGGGCGCTGTCGGTAAGGGCGAACATGCTGGCTCGTAGGTTCTCACGTTGTTCAAAGGCAGTAAAGGTAACTCTTTTCAGAGCCTACTGCACTAGTTTCTACACGTGCAGTCTGTGGGCTGATTGTTCGCGTGTGTCGTATGGCGCTCTGCGCGTCCAATACAACAACGCGTTCAGGGTGCTGATGGGGTTGCCCAGATACTGCAGCGCATCGGGCATGTTTGCAGAGGCGCGAGTAGATTGTTTTTACGCGACCATGCGGAAGAGGTGCGCCTCCCTGGTGCGCAGGGTTCGGGGCAGCCCCAACAGCATCCTGTCTATGATAGCGAGTAGACTGGACTGCCGTTATATTAATTACTGCTGCACTACATCCGCAGGAGTTGTGCAAAAAAAATAATATTTGAATAGTTTAGATGTTCCAATTATTACTAACATAGGTTAAGTCCTTTATAACTAACAAATAATGAGTCATGTTACTTGAATAAATAAATTATATTATTATTATTATTATATAACTTCAAATTTATCATTTTCGCAATTTTTCCTTTATCTGTACTATACAGGGTGTCCCGTAATGTAACGTCAAGCCGGAACTGGGTGTTGAGGCAAGTTGTGCTGGTTATCAGAAAAATATAAAAAAAAATCTATGTGGCATATTTTAAAAATAATAGGCATTTTAAAAAAATCAAAAAATTCTACTCCAGGTGACGGTCCTTTTACTCGTGTTGCCACAAATATTCACTTTTTCAAAAATTTTTTTTTGTTATGTAACCCTGAATAATGCTTCTCTAAATTGTTATCAAAATTACAAAACCAGCTGCTCCAACTTGGATGAAAAAAATACATTATTCCCAAAAAAAAATATCAAAATAAAATTTTTGCCTAGTTTAAACTGACTGTACTGAAAAAAAATTGTACTACGCGAGTGTGGCAAGTGACGTCATAATTTGGCGCATTTAGTAAGGATTCCAAAATGGTATAACACTTTGTAAAATCTTGCTGTAACTGTCGACAATTTTTGTTTATTGGAAATAATCCCGTTTTTAATTTTATCTACCTTGGTTAAAAATATTATTCTAATGTGCCCAAAATTCAAGTTTCTGGCTTAAGTGAGGTGGAGAAGCCATTTTAAAAGGTATGAGCGGGACGGAGAGGGCCATCTTACCGAGCAGGAATGTTATGGATATCCGTAACCGTAACCGAAACTATCGGATATCCGAAATAAAAAAATGTCCATAACCGAAACTGATTCAAAAGTTACGGATAGTTTCGGATAAAGGCCAAACTGCAAAACTCTATGAAATCTGCAGTATACACGCCGCAGCTGCAATGCCGCGCTGCCGATTTCATAGTTTTGCAGTTTGTGGTTGCAGTTTGCGGTCTGCGGCCCGTCTTGGAATTGTACCTTAAATCTTAATATTTGTTACCAACTTGTCTGGCATTCGCTGGCACCATCTAATATTCCAGCCTGTTTTACCTTTATCATACATAGGTGTCGTCTTAGTTGGTATACATAAAGTAGCTATGTGGGTCACGCTCACGCAGCATCTTGCTATTTGTATTATACCTACATTTTTGAAATTTTAATAATTCCGTAACCGAAATTATCCGAGACTTTCGGATAATCTGAAATGATTTCATATCCGTGACCGTAACCGAAACCGGTATAATATTATTCTAATATCCGTAACCGTATCCATAACCGAAACTTCATATCCTTATTATCCCTGTTACCAAGTACAAGTGCAGGCAGAGCAGGTAGTAAAGGAGCACGCGCACGGGTGACTTTTGTCACAGTATGTCAACTACTAATTACTGTCATGGTGACAAAAGTTTCTGTGACTGACTGTACGGTAGTCAGTCACAGAAACTTGAATTTTGGGCACATTAGAATAATAATTTTTAACCAAGGTAGATAAAGTTAAAAACGGGACTATTTCCAAAAAATCAAAAATTGTCGACAATTACAGCAAAAATTTACCAAGTGTTATACCATTTTGGAATTCTTACTAAATGCGCCAAATTATGACGTCACTTGCCACACTCGCGTAGTACATTTTTTTTTTCAGTACAGTCAGTTTAAACTAGGCAAAATTTTTATTTTGAATTTTTTTTTGGGAATAATGTATTTTTTTCATCCAAGCTGGAGCAGCTGGTTTTGTAATTTTGATAACAATTTAGAGAAGCATTATTCAGGGTTACATAACAAAAATAAATTTGGAAAAAGTGAAGATTTGTGGCAACACGAGCAAAAGGACCGTCACCTGGAGTAGAATTTTTAGATTTTTTTTAAAATGCCTATTATTTTTAAAATATGCCACATAGATTTTTTTTTATATTTTTCTGATAACCAGCACAACTTGCCTCAACACCCAGTTCCGGCTTGACGTTACATTACGGGACACCCTGTATAACGTTGCTTCGTGCCGAATTTCAAGATTCTGAGTTCACAGGAAGTACCTTGTAGGTTTTGATTCCCTAGCGTGTGACGGAAATTCGTCTAAGGTGTCGGTATAAACTGCTGTATCTTTTGATCGCGTTAACTTAGAAGTTTGATTTTTTTACTTCTTAAAGGGACAATAGATCTAGGTATTTGGTATAAATTTCAATTTGATACCTTTATTCGTTCGTGAGAAATAAGGTAGTAAGTTTCATTTTATTAAAATATTTTTATTATATTATATAACTAAAAAAATGTAATTTTCGCAATTTTTCCTATATTTGCATTATATGACAATGCTTTATGCCAAATTTCAAGATTCTGAGTTTACGGGAAGTATCCTGTAGGTTTTGATTCCTTTGCGAGTGTCGAAAATTTGTTGAAAATATCGACATAATCGGCAGTATCTTTTGATTGGCTTGGCTTAGAAGTTTGATATTTTCACAGCTTAAAGGGACAATAGACCTGAGTATTTCATGTGAATTTCAGCTTTATACGTTCACGCGTTCTTGAGATAAAGGGTCTTGACAGACGGACGGACGGACAACAAAGTGATCCTATAAGGGTTCCGTTTTTTCCTTTTGAGGTACGGAACCCTAAAAACTGGTTACTGATCCTGAAAGTGCTTCACGAGCTGTTTCAAACGGTACCAATAAATAATAGGTTACAGAATAAACTGGAACTATCCGAAAATTCAATGTTTTCAGCTTCCATACATTTGGTAAAGTCACATAATTATTATTGATATTATTATTGATACCGTTTGATAGAGCTCGTGAAGTAGGTACTTTCAGGATCAGTAACCAGTTTTTCGATATCTTGTATAGTTTAGAAATAAATGAGTGAGATCACATATCGTTTCCACCCTGTATATTATTATACTAAATAGGTACTACTTTGCAAAAAAAGGTGAAGTCTGGTGTGAATTCAGTTTATTACTCGTCAGCAAGGTTCTAGAGTGGAGACCATGTACAGGAAAGCGCAGTGTGAGACGTCCACCTTGTAGTCGACCTCATAAAGGTAGCAGAAAGGCGCTGGATGCAGACCGCTACCAACCGATCAATATGGAAATCATTGGAGGAGGCATGTTCAGCAGTGGACGTCGTGCGATGAAATGATGATGACTCGTTATTATGCATTTAACATACCATGTAAGGCCTCGTTTCACCCACTTCGCGCCCGCCTACTATTCTTCTTGTGTTTTTAAAAGTTACATTTTGCGGTAAGTTATGGACTTCTTTTCTTAAAGGTTCTGAGGAAGAAGTTTGTTAAAGTCATATTAGTAAACCTTATCTTAAAATTAATGAATTATGGCATTAAGTAGGTAATTGTTTTGTTTCAAACAAGTTAACAATAGATAACCACTTACTTACCGGCTTTAGTAATCCCAAAATATAAAATTATACAATTTATTAACAATTTCATTTTAACAAAACAATGTTATCCTTCATTGTAAAGTCACATAAACTTTGCTTCAATCACATGCTTCACTGAAAACACATAAGTTTAGTCATTGCATTTGGAAAACTAAATTCTTATCACAATCTGTTGGCTTTATCCATAAAAGAACTTAATTATTGTTTTGTCCACTCGACTAGGTATGTAAACCTGCTAATCAGGTAAAGTTAATGTAATTATGTTTAGTTAATAAATGCTTGATTATTATTGTATTGTGTTATGATTAGTTTTATTGCCAACTTTTCGAAAAGCGCGCGAATGTAAAATATTTTGTTGAAAACTGTCAACGTAGTTACAAACGAGTACCAGAATGTTTCAACAGATGGCAGCTTTAATGGTTTCACTACTCCCTGATAGATGTCGCAGTCTACTATGAGAAAAGTGATGAAGCATGTAGTTTATGAACACTATAAGAGATGTCGCTGTAAACAGGTCTCGACAAGCTTCTTCTACTTGGCGCTAGATGACAATACCTGTTCTATAGGCAAATATTGTAATACGAAAAACTTTTTATTTAATGTTTATTTTGCGATATCATAATAAAATAATTCTTCTGCTTTTTCGGCACAGTAAAAATTGTTGAAAGTTAATCTGTAGTTTTTCCTTAATTTAAACAGTCGTAGTTGTAGCATCATGTTATGTAGCAGGCGGAAGTATTTTGTTTATTTTAACACATTTTTTTATTTATAGTAATTAAGTATTAAAATGTAAAAAAAAACATGCTCGACTAATCCGGTAAGGGTAGATTATGTTCCTTTAATTCGTCCTTCTCGATAGAACCACATAAAAACTTTAAAAAAATTGGAATAAAATCACAAAAAAAAAAAATATTGTGCTTCTGTTGAAATTAGACAGGTAGGTACATACCTAAAATAATTTAAAACGTGTTTAATTAACCTACTAACAGTGATCGCGACTGCTGCGAATTTCTTTATAAATTTTTATATCAATTAATTCTGTGTTGTGTGGCTTTTATTGCTGCTTGTGTTTAGATTATTTAATTTAATTTTATTTTATTTAACCTAGTAACCTACTACATAAAGGCGACTCAACTTTGTGAGTAGGTAACGTAAAATCTTTCATGCCTTTATCCCAATTTGCAATTCATCAAAATTAGTTCAGCGGTTTGGGCATGAAATGAAGTTCAACATACAGACAGACATTTTATTATTTTCTTATTAACTTACAATATTTTTTGAGCTAAATAAACTTTTATTTTTTTTCCCTTTGTGATTAAATCCAATAATTACGAAATATAATTTGTAGCAAAATCATTTGTTTAGGTTTCGTTGCACCATCTTACTACTACTAAATCTGTCAAACTCCATACAAAAAGCACCGGTTATTGTTATTGTTACGGATAAATTATGGTGGTGCAACTCAGTCTAACAAATCAAAAGCATTCGTTTTTAGTTAATAGAATATATTAGAATACTTGCAATAAAATTATGACTTAGAAACTAATGTCTGAATTAAATAAATTTACAAGACACAGTAAGTAGGTGTTCGGTAAAATACATAGAAGTTTCTTCTTCTAAGTTACATACATAGATTAATAAAACCTAGATGGTACCTACTCGCAAGAGAAAATAGATCTACCATTCAAGGCTCTATTGAAACGTTACATCCGGTAGGTACAAAAATCCGACAAATTTTATTTATTTAGTTAAATGTCTTATTATCAAATTAATAATACAATTTTATAACGTTAAAACTCTTCCACTTTCGGAAAATTCGCCTATAATGTACATTTTCTCAACGTAATGACAGTGGATGATATAAGATTTTTGCCTCACTTTAGTTAGACGAAGCGCTTGTATGAAACTTTAATATCTATACTAGGCTTTTTAATTATCTAAGGTTACCTACTATCTGTACCTTGGTACTATTACTTATTCTGTGCTATCGGTGAACTTTTTTTTAATGAAAATAGCCATTCAAAGACAACCAAAAACAAAATAAATGTTAAAAAATTAAAAAGTAAACAAAAAGGTTTTTCTTTTTCTTAAAACGCTGGTGTCCTACATTGGGTCAAAACATCAGTAAGTAGGTACCTAAGTAGGACTGGTAAGACTTCTTTCCAAATGAGTAATGTTTCTTTATTCACGTGCTCATTTTGCCTAATGCTATAAAATGATTTATTCCCAGTTTAAATAAAATCTTATCTTAAAAAAATCTATACTTATAATAAATCTGTAGAGAGGTCAATTCTGTACATGAAATATATTTTCAAAATAACTATCAGGGGGTGATTAGTGATCGATACTGATGCCAAAAATGCAATCAGTAAAATTTTTGTCTGTCTGTCTGTCTGTCTGTCTGTCTGTCTGTCTGTCTGTATGTTCCTTATAGAAACAAAAACTACTCGACAGATTTTAACGAAACTTGGTACAATTATTCTTCATACTCCTGGGCAGGTTATAGGATACTTAGGAATTCCCACGGGAACGGGCATTAGCGGGAAAATCCTTTTGTATGAAAAATCTAAACCGCTTAAGTTAGACGCTTGAAATTTGGCAAGCAGGTACCTTAGTAAACTTAAAGCTTAGTTATAACAGGATATTGCAAAATTCCTACGGGAACGGGAATTAGCGAGAAAAAACATTTGTATGAAAAAATCTAAGCCACGTAAGATAGACGCTTGAAATTTGGCATGCAGGTACCTTAGTAAATTTAAAGCTTAGTTACAACAGGATATTGCAAAATTCTCACGGGAACGGGAGTTAGAGGGAAAAAACATTTGTATGAAAATATCTAAACCGCGTAAGTTAGACCCTTAAAATTTGGCATGCAGGTATCTTAGTAAACTTAAAGCTTAGTTACAACAGGATATTGCAAAATTCCCACGGGAACTGGAATTAGCGGGAAATTCCTTTTGTATGACTGACTCACTGACATACCCACGCACAGCCTAAACGGCTAAACGTAGGCACTTGAAATTTATAAGGGACGTAGCTTAGGTACCGTAGAGGTGCACTAAGAAAAGAATTCCCGAAATTCCCACAGGAACAGGAATTACCGGGAAAATCCTTTTGTATGAACAATCTAAACCGCTTAAGTTAGACGCTTGAAATTTGGTATGAAGGTCTCTTAGTAAACTTAAAGCTTAGTTACAACAGGATATTGCGAAATTCCAACGGGAACGGGAGTTAGCGGGAAAAAACATTAATATGAAAAAATCTAAACCGCGTAAGATAGATGAAGGGGGTAAAATGGGATCCACGCGTACGAAGTCGCGGGCGGCCGCTAGTATAATAATAAATATCTTATTTAAAAAAAAATCTACCTTGGATTATTTTGATACCAAGTTTAATCATAAATCGACTGTTTTCAATATTGTCGCAGTCTATTTGTTTGTACGATTTTTCAACTAATTTAGGTATGCCTAATGGCAGTTTTCCTGCCCCAGCGGCCATACGAGCGAGCTGGAAGACGTAGCGTGGGCAGGCCTCCCACTAGGTGGACCGACGATCTGGTGAAGGTCGCGGGAAGTACCTGGATGCAAGCGGCGCAGGACCGGTCTTTGTGGAAATCCTTGGGGGAGGCCTTTGTCCAGCAGTGGACGTCTTTCGGCTGAAACGAACGAACGAACGAATGGCAGTTTTAGGACCCCGCAAAACTGAACTGCCGTGGGATAGGTAGGTACTAATAACATTTTCCCCTTGCGAAATTCGTCTAGTAGGTACAGGAAAATTACAAAAATATTAATATTAATAAAATAGGGTTGAAGACATACTTACTCAATTAAATACCAATTTATTTAACAGTTCGAACACAGATTTGGTTCACTACAATAATATTTTAAATATTTTGACTAAATTGAATATCAATAAAAACGTGTTAAAAATAATATGAACCCTTTATGACAGTTCGTAAAAAATATTAATATTATTTAAAAATAGTTTATTAATCAATCCTTTACATTATAAAAACTTGACTAAAATGAAACACAAAAAATCATAACAATATTTCCATCAAAAATCCACCGCGCCGCTAAGCAATCAAAGTGACACAACTCAAATAAATTAATTTCTCAGCGACCTCCACTTTGACGCGGACAATGAAACCTCTGTCACACCAAATTTGATTGTAGACACCATTAATGTAAAGCCTATTGCCTTCCCACCGGCTTTATCGTACAAAACCATAATCTAACACCCTTTACCACTCCAAATGTCAAACCCAATACCATAAAGTAGCTATCTTCAACAATACATTATCCCCACTTATCTATGGCCATAACATGAAACTTGGGATCTATTTTATTATAAAGTGCATTGTCTACTATGGAGGAGCTCGGTCGACCGCCGAACGTAAATAATTTAACTGTCTTAAAAGATTCAAAAATAGTTTCCTAACATTGCCCCCCTTAATATGTACACCATTTGTCAGGCCATAACTGGATTTAAACGGCGCGTTACAAGACAAAAGGCCACGCCCTCAGACAAAAATATATTCATCTCTTTCTTACTTGAGCGCGTGCCACTAGCGGTAGAGTGTAGCAGTCTCTTTTCAACAAATGATAGCGAGTATGTTTACCTTGTTACAATGCTGCTAAAAATGTGCCAACTGCTTCTGTTTGTCACTCAATTATACATTTTACGATACCCTGCAATAAGGTTCACAATTTAAAGGCTACGGGACATGGGGGGACTCAATTGAAGCGAGACGTACAGTGAAAGAGACGGAGTGAATCGTCTCGTTTAAGTTAGTGACTCCAAACGAGTTTTTATGTTTGGAAATCGTATTAAGCTTTTGTTGGAAACTGTTCCACTCAACGGGCATAGTTGAGGCGTTTGTGCGGTCAAACTATCGCGTTCGAATTTCGAAAAACGGTGGGGGCGCTGCTGATTGGCTCGTTTGGTCCGATATTGTGTGTAACGATTCGGTCGCGGGCGGTCGAGCGTAGAGCGCGAATCGGAGCTTTTTCGAATAAGAACCGCGAGTTCCATTTGCGTTCTGAATTAAAATTCAAACAATATTTTTAAAAAATTGAGTGTTAAGTAAAATGTTCGACACTTGTAAAAAATAAATAGTGTTATTACAGAGTGCCAGTGTTTTTAACAAAAATACAATAACGTTATCAAATATGTCATCGGTGCATTCTGATGATGATCAGGAGGAGATCAACGTTGACTCCGACAGTCGGCTATCGGGACAATGCGATCGAAGTGTCGGGTCCGAAGACCGTGATTCAGAACACAGCTACCACGACAGATACCGTGATTCACCCAGCGACCACATGACTGATACGCAGCCGAGAGTAAATCTGCCTTTTAGTATATCTCGATTGTTAGGTAAACAGTTCGAAGAGATAGATAAACGCCGGCATTCGGGAGAGAGTGATGACCGTAGTGATCAGGACACTGAATCTGAGAGTGCAAAAGACGATGGGAAGGACTCAAATTTGCCTTTGAACTTTTCACATGCTCATGGGTTATACCCTAACTCTGGGTTGTTGTTGAGGCCAGGGCTTGGTTTGGGAGGTGGTTATGGGTTTTCGAATAACCCTGGCGTGGTGCGAGTACCGGCTCACAGGGCCCTGGGAGCGCTGGGAGCCTGGGGAGTGGCGCTGGACCCCATGCGGCAGGCAGCGGCTGCGGCTTTTGCTCACCAAGTTGTGAAGGACAGACTGAATGGTAAGTTAAGCAGAGTACCTACACTTATGCTTTTAAAATCATTATTACATTTTTTTAAAATGAAAATAGTATTTCATAAATTTCCAATTGAGTGGGATTCGAACCCATGACCGCATAACGTTTAGTTCTGTATCTATACGCAAAATAACGACTTACGTTACGTTACGTATGACCGTCTAAAATAAAAACTTGACAGATTCAATGAAACCGATTAAACGTCATTTTCACTGATGATTACATCAAAAGTTTGATTGAATAAAAAGTTAGTTTTTCAAATGTTCCGCTGCCGTTCTTGTGTCTTCCTTAAAAAACTTGTCTAAAGTATCATCATCTATCCCCTACCTAGAAATAAAATTAATGTTAGCTACTGCGTAGGTACAGTATTGAACAATTTTCCACGTTGTAACAAGGGGTGGTCATTAGGGATCATTAAAAATATGTCAAGTGGGTACTTAGGGTAGATGGGCGGTGACGTTGTGGTGACAAATTGTGTTCGAGTAGCGTGCTACAAATAGAGGGGGTAAAAATAACTTTGTGTTTGTTTTACTACATACTACATTATTCAGATACATGAATCACATAAGACAGGCTGATGAAAAAGAACAATAAAAGGTGAGAAAGAACACAGTTGAAAAAATCGTAATCAAAGTGTTTTATGTAATTATTAAAAAACATTTTGTTAAACTGCTTAACAAGTAACATAATTTCCTAAATAATGAAAAATAGTTTTATACCTTGAAAAATACAATTAAACCAAACACAAACTGGCAATTGAAAACGTACGTAAAAATAAAAGAAAAACAAAAAAGTATCGTTGTCCAATTTTATGTCAACACAAAAAACTGGCCCCCGTCGGCAACAAATTACGGTGGCGCGACAAAGGCGCCTCCAATCTCGCCTCGGCGCACTATTTGGTTTTTTTTTTGGAGAGAGCGAAGGAATAGTTGGTGGGGTGTGTCATCGCACGCAATCTTTAATTGTTGGGGACATCTCGAATAGGGCTGCTTGGAGATATACGTTTTTGTGAGGATGGATTTTGTGTTTGTTTTGTATTGTGACTCCAATTACGCAACATACAAAACAATTTCTATTGGTTTTAAGTTATTATATTTTTAACAACAATTAAAAATGAGATTAAACAAAAAACTATCTATCAACCTTGCAAGAATTTCAATTTACTTTCTTGACCTAGTAAGCCTAAGACTAACTAAATTTAAAAGTTCTACAAATTATTTTACACAGCTTCTGTTAATCTTTCGCTCTATCTTACAACAAACCCAATTAAACAACAATCCATCAAAATAACAAATTAAGACCAATTGGCATCACCTTAGATCAACAGCCCCAATTTTTTGCCTGATTTTTTGCGACCACCGACAGAGAGGAAGCGCGGATGTCCGCTCTATAATTGAGACAATAGTCTCTGGAACACCGCGTCGGAAATACTTAAGTGGTGACGTGAAAAAACCCTTGCGTTTGCCGCCAATAATTTGACAGCTCGTTTTTTGCGCAATCTTCACTCTCGGACACGCGAGTCTTTTTTTTGCAGTCATCATCCTTTTTTGTGCGTTTGCTTTACACTTTGTTTTTTACCGATGGGTTATTATAATAAATAATAATAAATATTAAAGTTTGTCATTTGAATTCTGTTTGAAGTATGTTAAGATAATTCCTTAAAATTAAAAATAAACATCATTTAGGAAATGCAGAAAATATGAGTTGACACATTTTTGTTCGTTCGTTTCAGCCAAATGACGTCCACTGCTGGACAAAGGCCTCCCCCAAGGTTTTCCACAATTTTGTTCAGTAAAGACATTTTTTTAAATTTTCTTTTAATTACTTTTTATGGCTATAGGTTCTACTAGCGTCTGCCCTAGTCGTTAAGCGAGTTTAAATTAATATTCTCTTAGGAACTCACTTCAGAAAATAATTAATATTTTGATTCATCCAAAGCTTTCACATTTCGTGAAATTTCGAAAGAATTACTTCAACAAATTGTCTATAATTGAACTCGAAGCGGGTTAGGTAAAAATCTGCGGTTGCTAATGGTTCAGAAGCGGAAGCGGCCGCCATTACAGCAAAGACCATAAACAAAAAAGATAGACCATAGCTATTACCTTGTCTATTGGTCTCAAACGGTTGGGTTAACGGCGGAGTTTCAGTTACGTCATTGTTGATTCGTTGGAGCGTAAATAAATGTCATAAAAATTTTCGTAACTGCGCAATTTGCCAATTAATAAGACAAAAGGTTTAAAAACATCAGGCTTTATGAAAAACTTTCAAGTGCATACAATTTTGAATAATATCTTGAAAGTTCAAATTGGGATAAAAGTTAGGGTGTGAAAATTAAACAACGTATTTTCATACTTCATCATGTCAGCCATAGGACGTCCACTGCTGAACATAGGCCTCCCCTAATGCTTTCCACGTTGATCGATTGGTAGCGGCCTGCATCCAGCGCTTCCCTGCTACCTTTACGATGTCGTCGGTCCACCTTGTAGGTGGACGTCCCACGCTTACTTTAAGTTTCATACTTAGTAATATGAAATGAGGACAAAATTAAATGCGAGTAGGTTTTAGTCAGCTTTATTGGTCTGTTAATGACAACCAAGAAAGTAGATACAATATTATGATTACTTACGAGTATGATACTTTAATTAATGTAATGTTAAAATATTTTTTTACATTTTTATACGTATCATATTCTTAAGTCTCCCTAATCAGATAAAGTAAATTCCTTTGGGACTCGAGTGATATTTAATTAGACAGGGCTCAAAAACAAGAGAAATACAATATTTTATAAATTTCTCTAATTTTTATTTCTACTGGGATTAAAATTGACCTTTACTGCCTGTAGTTTATAATAAATAGTAATTCGCCTGTTTTGATTCTCAGTTAACAATTTAATTATTGTAAATTTGTAATAGTAATACCTACTTAAACACCACTAAACTACTTCAAACATAAAGTAACTTTATTCGCGCTTGATGAGTGATGACAAACCACCTAAAATCAGTTCGTCCTTCCTCAATTCTTTGACCTTACCTTTCGAATGACTCATCTCGCCGTCTGTATTCTGTAATGATTTAATGACAGTCACTCCAATCGTGCCTCTAACTCCATAATAAAGCTTATTGCTGCTTAATGAATGCTGTGAACCGGGATTTAGGTCAAATGCGATTGTCTAGGGCTATATTTTGTTTATACTAGAACAAAGAGGACCTAGATGTAGTAATTCCTGACAGATTTAATTTCGAAGTCGCTTCACGTAACGAAGTATTTTCGAAATTGCAACAGTCAAGGTAGACTAAGGCTGAGTTCCACCACCTAACTTTGACCGTAACTTTAATGATAACCGGTGTTTTTTGTATAGAGATTGACAGATTTTTGACGTTTGTCAAGGTTAAAGTAAGATGATGCAACCCAGCCTTAATGTCATATTATTATGGTATACTCTTTCAGTCAACCTTTGAACCAAGCAGAATTAGATTAGGCGGTGTTAAAAGGTTTAAGTTACAGATAAATAAAACTAAATAACAAATTTTACAAGTTACATTAATAGCCATAATTAAAATTCGCCATAAACCCGATAATTTTGCAAAAACACTAAATTTAATTACATTTTAATTAACAAATCAAACTTAAAATAATTGCGAATGTCTTAATTCCTCCGGCCGAGCCAGCTAACCATACAATTCAATTATGGTGGAATTTACCACCGCTGTAAAGCCATCGGCTGTGATCTCGCCGCTGACGCCACTGTAATGACGTCATTAGTAATTAATAGGCTGTAATTGCAGCTTAAGGCTGTATAATAGTTTGTTTTGGGATTAAGAGTTTGTGACAGGGATGTTTGACTTTAGTTGTTTTTGTTTAGTGTTGGGAAGCAGAGGTTTCATCCTAATCTAAATCTAAAAACAATAGAATGATGTTTTCGATCCTTAAAATTTTAATTCATTATGAAAAATATAAAAGTGATTCACTGAAATTTCTGTAAGAATTCAAAAAATATGTTTAAATCAAATCAAATATATTTATTATGCGAACATGGGTAGGTATACACTTTTAACATTTTACATAATCTGAATATTTTTGATGCATAATGAATTCTATTCAGTTATTGTAGCGTAAATAATTTATTGGTAAATATTGAATAAGAGGAAATGAAGAGCTATGTTGAAATAAGGTAGGAAAGTACTTAATAACAACACTGATGAATTTATTAAAGTTGGTAACGTAAGAAAATTATAATGGTAGTCACTATAAATGAGTAAAAGTTCGGATCTCCAAACTAGTACAACTGTAAGACACATTTTAATGTAAAATATTAAAATACCTACTGCCTCTACGTGAACTTAAAATTATATCATGCTGTCACAACAAATAAACACCATAGTACCCCGTACACTTAACGGCTTACAAACCCCATAGCCGTTCACGCCGCGAAATCATCGATACTGTACCCAATACACCCTCACCGGTACCATGCAAACTTCAATTTTTCAATCGTCGTCAAATTACGCGAAAATCAACCTTATTTATTAGAGCTTTCTCGTTTTTCAGCGATACACGTTCCATAATACCCCAGCTCACCCTTCCAGGTATATCCCGGGCGGTTATGAAAATTTGACGTGGCCCAATATGCGATGATATGCTCAGGGGTCGTAACCATCTCCATGTGTGAAATTACACCCCGACCTCCCCTTTCGCGTGTTTTATTCCGTTAGATTGGATGGTTAAGGATAGCCTTTTAGGTGGATATGTAATTGGCTGCTTCTTATAGCCTTACATATTCTTAACATTTTTTTTTGTAATTTAGTAAATGTCTGGATGAAATTATGTTACGAGTAGGTACATTAATTTTGACTTGACGTTAAGCATAACTTAACTGCCTTTAACAGCCTAGCTCGCATCAATATTTATGACTATGTCATATTTTAAAAACTGTAAACCCTTGAAAAAGAGGCTGACAACAGTAACTGAGTTTTTTGCGCTGCTTCTTCTGAGCACTGGCCCATTTATTGCCCCGAAGCAGTGGTAGGGTTAATACTGGGACGTGTAAAAGTGCTTTTTAAAAGCCTACTTGCAAAAACTAAATGAGTTTTATGAGTTTTTGTCGGAATATAGTTTAATCGGGCTGTTAATCAGTCTGAACAATGATCATGTTTGAAAGTACGCACATTACGATTTGGCATCGGCCGATTTATCATACTCACCTGCCAAACTATCGCCTGATAAATTGATGTAGACTGCGGTGACTCTACGTAGGTAATTGATTAACAACATGCTAACTTTTATTTCGGTTTTGTTATAATTTTGTACGTATTTTATTCTATTTAACTATGAAAATCTATACTAATATTATAAATGCGAAAGTAACTCTGTCTGTCTGTCTGTCTCTCTTTCACGCCTAAACCACTGAACCGATTTTTATGAAATTTGGCATAGAGATAGTTTGAGTCCCGGGAAAGGACATAGGATAGTTTTTATCCCGATTTTTGAAACAGGAACGCACGTGATAAAGTTTTTCCGTGACAGACAAAATTCCACACGGGCGAAGCCGCGGGCGGAAAGCTAGTGAACAATAACTAAGAAATTGTAGTAGATACTGATCATTCAGATTTCACACCTTTTAAAGAATACTTTTCAAAAAATATTTTTTTAAAATGCATAAAATAATATTAGATTTCTATTGGCTCCTGAACAAATGCTATTACTTACTTTTATTTTATTAAAACTTCCATACGACTTCAAACACGTCCAATAACGATTTAATTCCGTAATATACCCTGCAGGTTCATAAATACTTAAATGAAATAATTACACACTTAACGACACGTAATTATTTAATCATTAATTTTACGAACCTTGATTGGTGTGCATGATTAAATTTGATATCGCCGTTGCTACAAATGTTTGGATTAAATGATTAGTTTAATGTTTTATTGCTGTATATGTGGGAAACTGTATTTAAAGCTAAGCTTGTGTAGTTAAAATGGATATTAACTTAGGTACAGTTATTGGTATTGACAGACTAGACTACTAGTTTCTGCCCATGGCTTCGCCCGCGTGTAATTCAGTTTTTCGTAAGTATTAAGAATGACACTTGACACGGAAAAATAAATTATCCATCCAGCCATTATCACAAACTTGCAAATTTACATTATCAGTAGGATTTGTATTATAAAAAATATTTGATTGAAAAATCTCTCTTGTTAGTTTTGATATATAAGATGTCGGCTTCCATACATAGTATAAAAGTTAATTTAGTTAAGAAATGTAGAGCGATTCACTATTTTATGAATTAGGAAAATAGCGCCTAGGTAATAGTCATATAACTCATATACATGCACAGAGGGCCGCATCAACTAACATCTGGGCAAAATAAAAACAATTTTGCACCTCAATTTCCATCTTCCATCTACCAAAGTATCTTATTACAAAAATGTCTGTTTTATTTTCCGATACGTCGAACTGTCATAACCACGCCGGGGCCACATAAAAAGGCCTAAATACGCTTTATCGCCAATCCATAACGTGAGAGGCTATAAAAGGAGCCATATTTCAAAAGTGTAAATATATGGCCGGAGGGGCAGGAGACAGAATTGGCCCAGTAAAATATTATATAGCAATTTACATCGGCGCGTTAGAAAGATTAGAAGATTCGGGTAAATGTTAAGCGATATTGAATGGAGACTGCTGGTGTATGTTAGTTTTTTTTTGTAATTGTAATCTTTCTTTAATTGGCTAATATTACAACTAAATAGGAAATCAAGCTTGGAGCGGCAACAGCCGCTGTGCTTATTTTATTACCAACCTTACTCTTGTCGATTTTCCCTTAGATTAAAGTTAACTAGTAAAAAGAAATATAACCAAAAATTTATATTGTTCGTTTGCCTCCTGTCACATAAAAAAAAATACATTTTAGTGGATTAGTAATCCTTTCAGACTTTTCAATCTTGCTTTCAAAGCTTTGTTATGATCTTGCTATCCTAGCGCTTCGAGACAAACATTAAGCAAGAGCTGAGAAGAAGCACTATCTAAACAAATACAGTTACAGTAGAATAAAGAGCAATATTATGCTCTTTATTATACTGTAAAGCAAGTTGTTCTTTTGAAAATATCAAAACGCCAACAAGGCCGTGCCCTCACACCATAAACGTTTATAATATCATCGCTTGAAACCAATTTCGTGGCATTCCAGCGAGATTGTCCGCAATTAGCTCACGTAACCCGCACAGTGGGCCCGTTGACAGCGGGGGACAAAATTGTTTGAGCAAAATGAGACCTCGTGCGGATAATAGCGGGAACGTCTCACGGACGCAATTAACTAGTTTTACAGGAATTTCCTTTGCGTGCCTGTTTCGCTTCCTATTAGGGAAGTTTTGATTTGACTGCTTTTTAATTTGTTTGAACAGTTTCAGAAATAAATGAGAGTAAAGACATGAACCCAATTTAGGAGATAAGCTCAGCGCTTTACAAGCAGTAAGTTTTATTAAATTCTTGAAATAGGTAACTGGATAATTTTACTGAACGAAGGTAATAAATAGTAATCACATTTCAAGACAATGATCTACTTAAACTAAAATAAAATGTATATAGTAAGTAAATGATCTACTTGCTCATTTAACTAATAAGGGTTAGTCCCAACGGCCCCGGTGGATCTGCCCCGTCAACGGGGTGGATGGGAAAAAGTGTTTCAACGACCCCGGTAGTCATAGTCTTAGCGTTCAACGGGGTGGATGGAACACATCAAGTGTCAACCACCCCGGTATATCGTTTAACGGGGCGGATGGATCAAATCAAGTTTCAACCACCCCGGTATTTCACTAAACGTGACGGATGACACAGATCTAAAAGGTTCCACCTCGGTATTGCATACCGAAAATGAAACCTGTTAATAAAATAAAAAATAATAATATGTATATAATAATCAGTTTTAATTAGTTTTATTTAACAGTCACTGTTTAAAAAATCTTCAGCATAAAAGTAAGTTTAATTGTCACAAAATATTATGGTCATAAACCTATAGATTACTTTTAGAATCACAGATGCGCAATTGCATTAATCAGTCAATATTAATAACACTCTAATAGTCTAATGTGATAAAAAGTAACTCTAAAACTCCTCACTAACAAATAATAACAAGGAAATCTAAAATTTTACAAAATATAATTATTATTTAAGAATCACAGATACATAGTTACATTAATCAGGTGTTGGTTGATTAACAATAGTACTTAAACTTCTAATTAAATAAATCATTAATAACGAAAAAAAGTATTCTAAAATTGACATAAAAATATCACGGTAACAAATTATGATTATTAGTTTTAGAATCACAGATGCGCAATTACATTTATCAGTCAATAAACACTTTAATGTTATTAAAAAAGTAACTCTTAAACTACTACTAACAAATAATAACAACAAAAAAAATCTAAAATTATTACAGAACATAATAATTATTACTTTAGAATCACAGAGACGTTAATTTTATAAAATGCGATTTGTATGAAAATTAAAATAATTAAAATGAAGATATCAATTTTCTAATTTCACCATACCATTTATATGCCCATGTTATCATGGGCTAGTGTCGGCTCATATACCCATTTACCTAACACCATGTAGAAATAATAATCATATTTTTTTTACAATTATATTTTGTGTCAATTTTACAAATTATTCTTTTGTTGTTAATGATTTATTTAATTAGATAATAGTTTAAGCGCTAGTGTTAATCAACAACTGATTAATGTAGGTAACTACGTCTCTTCGTCGTCGTTACGTTCCCTCTAATATGTTCGAGTGAAGCGATGGCTGGTTCACTCGTCATGTCTGTGAACAGGCGCTGCTTTCGGGGACTGGTCAATCCAAGTTATTCAAATTTATGTATGCGAGTCATTTCTACTTGTATTTTAATATGTAAGTCTAGATATTAGCACGTCACTACCTTGTTTAATATACCACGCAATTTTGTATACCCATTCTTATAAGATACACCATACAAGAATGCATGGTAAATTCAGTGAACTGCTCCTGAATCGAATGAACCTACTACTGCTATTTCTATTTATTTATATTAACCGGCAGACAGTGGTGACTGAGTTTGTTGCGGCGCTTCTTCTCAGCACTTGCCAAATGTTGGTCTCGAAGCGCTGGTAGGGTAAAAAGATTATGAGACGTCATGTAGAGGCTCCTTAAGAGCAAAATGACGATTTGTAAGAACTATTTATTAGTCTAAACAAATAAAGAAATTTTGACTTTGACTTTGACTTCTGTGATTCTAAGTAATAATTATTATTATATTCTGGAATAATTTTAGTTTTTTTTTGTTGTTATTATTTGTTAGTAGTAGTTTAAGAGTTACTTTTTTAATAACATTAAAGTGTTTATTGACTGATAAATGTAATTGCGCATCTGTGATTCTAAAACTAATAATCATAATTTGTTACCGTGATATTTTTATGTCAATTTTAGAATACTTTTTTTCGTTATTAATGATTTATTTAATTAGAAGTTTAAGTACTATTGTTAATCAACACCTGATTAATGTAACTATGTATCTGTGATTCTTAAATAATAATTATATTTTGTAAAATTTTAGATTTCCTTGTTATTATTTGTTAGTGAGGAGTTTTAGAGTTACTTTTTATCACATTAGACTATTAGAGTGTTATTAATATTGACTGATTAATGCAATGCGCATCTGTGATTCTAAAAGTAATCTATAGGTTTATGACCATAATATTTTGTGACAATTAAACTTACTTTTATGCTGAAGATTTTTTAAACAGTGACTGTTAAATAAAACTAATTAAAACTGATTATTATTTACATATTATTATTTTTTATTTTATTAACAGGTTTCATTTTCGGTATGCAATACCGAGGTGGAACCTTTTAGATCTGTGTCATCCGTCACGTTTAGTGAAATACCGGGGTGGTTGAAACTTGATTTGATCCATCCGCCCCGTTAAACGATATACCGGGGTGGTTGACACTTGATGTGTTCCATCCACCCCGTTGAACGCTAAGACTATGACTACCGGGGTCGTTGAAACACTTTTTCCCATCCACCCCGTTGACGGGGCAGATCCACCGGGGCCGTTGGGACTAACCCACTAACTAATAAGCATACAATCATATAGAAAGTAAAATTCTTATTATTTTGAAACACAATTTTATTACGAAGGAGCTTTGAAGTGTCTTAAAAATTGTAATCCAATTGAACTATTAAATGTCAATTTCGTAAATTATTTCGGCCATAATCATACCATTGCAAAGATATACCAAACAAAAAATAAATGCGTTTGCATAACAATCAGTCATTGTTTTATTCTATGGGTGAATGAGAACACTAATGTAACAGTTGCAATCTATTCAAAGTTACATCGATGTCGATCACTCTTAATTTTATAGCATATAATTGAATACAGTATGCAAATCGATAGTGTTGTGTTGATTTCTTAATTGAATATTTGATAGTGCTGTCATTTTATGAAAATGATAATTGAAACTTAGACATATATCATAATAATATTTTATCGTTTCATTTATAGAAGTGGTCACAAGCGTTTGAAAATGCATGTGATAAAATAATCGATAGATCCTTATACTCGTATAATTCAATGACAAAAGAATATTTCGTGAAAGGTTTTTATTGTATTTGTTAAAATAGCTATTTTTTCGTAAATACATTAATTTTGTTCCTTTAGATACATTTTAGGCATTATGAAAAGATATTCAAATAATATTTGGCCGTATTTCCTTTTTATTTGCTTCACCTCATCATTTTATACACGAGACGCTTTACGCTTTAAAAACTACATTGAACATGTACAAAGGAGCCACATAGGCTTGAAACACTCGTGTTCTGCAAAGCAACAGGACTAAAAGCTCGGCGTCATAAAGGCCTTTGTCCGGAGCAAAATGCATCCTAAACCCGGCTCCCGATTGCATCCCGCTTTCAGCCGGTGAATTTTCCATGAGCATCGGCTGTTACCCGATTCCCGTTCGTTGGTGTAACTAGTGGGAATTGGTACTCGCGTGTTGCGTGAAATATATATGAGATTTTGTCCGTTTATTTTTTCGTGCCGCCCCACTGTGTAATTGAAAAATGTTGACTGTCTGTGCCTACTTTATTGATTGTGGAGCTGCGATAAATTTTGTGATTGTGCATTGTTGCAGTGCGTTTACAGTTAATGAAAGAATCACAGTTTGATTAATGTAGGTGTGAGTCAAAACTGTATTAACATGCCTCTTTAAGAACATAGCATAGCAACAGTTTATTATATAAACCGGCCATTGTGGAAATCATTGGGGGAGGCCTATGTTCAGCAGTGGACGTCCTATGGCTGAAAATGATGATGATGATGATGATGAATAGTTTATAAAACTATGATACCTACATATAAAACATTGTGAAAGGGGTTATAAAATGATTTTTTGTTCTTCTATGAAATGTTGATAGTTAACACAACTTATCAATTATCATTTCATTAAGCAGACTGAAAACGTGATTCTGATAGATTATTAATACCTACTTATTCTTAGACTGATAAATATTTGCCTATGAAATACAAAATTATAACTCCATGTACCTATTTCTTATTACTCTACAGCCTACACAATATTTAAATGGCCCGAGATTATAATTTAGTAAAGTGAGCGTGCACAATGCTTCAACTCAGCTCCACTCGGGCCAAATCCGCCCCTCTGAAAAAGTAAGGACGAGAAGACGAATGCGTGACGTCTAATTGGGCTGTCACGTGGGATTTGAGGCGTCCGCTCCATCACGCGGGATCGCGAATTTGTCCGCGCCTCACGCCTCGCACCACTGTGCGGGTTGTGCGTGAACTATTTGTTTTGTATATTTTATCGCCCTTGTCTGCAAGAATTTTGAATAAAGTTGATAAGGAAACGCGTTTCACGCCTCGCAACACTGTGCGGGATACGCGTGAACTATTTATTATTTTGTATATTTTATCCCCCTTGTTTGAAAGAATTTTGGCATCTTAAAAAAATACATCGTCGCACCACTGTGTGAAATATGGGTTGATATGGATGCTCCAACTATATCCTATGTGTTATATAAAAAAGAAATCATTTGAAAATGTCTTAGACACCTTTAGGTACTCGTATTAGTTGACAGTAAATCGGATAACTTAATATTTGTAGAAAAATCGTATTTATTAACACTGCATAAGATGCCATTGTGTTTAGCTTGATAAGCCTTCGTCCATACCATTTAATCGGTCATGAAAATAAGAAATAACCCTAAAACGTTTCAAAAACATTATGATAAAGATATAAATTGTGATTCCCTCTGCGGACTGAGGTAACCAAAAGGGGTGAACTCAACCCCAAGCATAATATCATAAGCGGGATTACACCGGAGACGGCTAACCCTTCAATATGAATTTGTTTGTTAATTTTTCTTCGCGATTATCTTAGGGTTAATTGGTCCGAGTTGTAAATTAGGGGTAATGAAAAAGGCGCTTAAATTATTTTTACAATCTTGGATAATTTTATAGGAGTTTTTCCTTATTTATAGCCGTTTTAAGTCTGTATAAATTATATATGAGCTTATCTTCTTTATAATGAGTTATTTAGTAAAAACACTTTTGTTATCTTAAACAGACTGTTCTGCAACAGAGCGATACAAAGCAAATTTTTTTACTGTATTTATCTTTTTCCTTAATACTGACTCATCCAATAAGTGAAGTATTCAGTTGCTTGCTATTCGTACAATACTTCTGTATTAAAATACCTCATCTGCGTCCTTACATAATAATAAAATAAACAATAAAAGTTATACACACACAAACACCCAGAATTAAATCATATTTCACATTTTCCATTCGCATCCAAAGAATGGCATATCCATTTTTTTAAAACGTTCACCCATAACTTACACGTACGTCTTTATATAATTTGTGCGTGCCAGACTTTCGTTTCAATTTGAGCCTTCTTGCGTCGACATAAAGACTTGGCTTTTTTGCTGAATTTCAGTTTCGTTTTCGGAGGGAACCTGTTTTCAACTTTATGGGTAAGATAATAGGATGGAAATTGCGTGTAGGGTTTCTTGGATGTAAAGCTCATGATTCATAAGTGCGTAACTAGATTATGCCCGCGGAATCTGGTTAAGGCACCCTTTTCGCCGTGATGCTGTGTGACAGAACACAAGTGCTCGCAAAATATACGGGTACTACATAACTAATCGGTTTTGTTTTATGTAGGTAGTTTTTGTGGATGTAGGATGTTTTTGTGTGTCATTTTTATTTCGAGATGCGTGTAGGTTTTGATTTCCTGTGAACCTAATAAGTTTTTTTTTACTACATAATATAAAAAAAATATTGTATCTTTTCCTGGATATAATTTTATTACTCTTGTTGGGAATCGGTAAAAAAAATTAAAATGTTACTGATTCGTTCAAATCTAATGTATGGAGTCAATTTCTTTGCTACGAGCTACGGTGCTACGAGAGATTTAACGGTCTCTAATAATAAATAATTTTATTTATTACGTTTGGAAGTTTTTTCTATTGTAGATCTTCAGAACCTTATGTTCAATACTTATTCAATGATTAAAAAGTTCAACTCGACATGCCTTGAATAGATTTAATGTAAAGATACATATCAAAACTACATCAACATAAGAAAACCATTTACGTCACGATCAAAAACCAATTACGTGGGACTTATAACGTTGAAAAGCTTCTAACAGCCGTCTTAAACATACCAGTGTACAGTCTAATGCAGAGGTTTCAGGAAAATTTAACTTTGCAGCCATGTTCTTAAAGGTCACAAACGGTCATCAACTTTCGCGTTAGACTGTACGCCCTTACAATTGTAGCAATTTGTGGTCACGTGAACCAACCATTACGCCTTCAGCCAATCGGAGCGCGCCGTTTAATGTGGTTCCTTCCACATTTGAAAACAAAAATGGAAGAGTCGAATTCGTAATTTGAATTTAGAATATGGGTTGTGAAACCTACCGCGGGTAAAAAGGTTTGAAGGAATGTTTTTGTTCCTTTTTTGAATATTTTTTTTTATTGGCCTGGAATGGTTCGTATTTTAAAAACAGAAACGACATCGCTCCTCATTATGATTTGAACCCGAAAACGTTTGTTTAAGTAGTAACTAGTAAGTAAGTAACTCCTAGACCGCAAAGAAAAGGTTGGGTGAGAAAATCTTCTATCTTCTAAGTACCTAACCAGCGTATATGTTGTCCTGAAGTGGTGATAGGGTAAGCTATATTTGGGACGAATTTTTAAGTGCCCTGAAAAAAAAACTAATTGAATTGAAATTAATAGATACAAGCACACAGCATTTTTGTGGCAAAATATCACCTATTACAATCACATAAGAAGCAACTTAGTTAAACTTGATGTGCCGTCATCCGTACATTACTAAATATCCCATTGACAATCAGTTTCATCGTTCAATGTCATCTACCATCAACATCATCAAATCAAAACCATCCTTTTTAGCATAATAATGAATAATGTCGGATACATTATAAAATTTCACGCTCGAGGAGTTTAAAATGAATTTGTAATATATTCGGAATTACCGCAGCGAATAAACTGGCATTTACCATTATGTCGATTATGAATTTCAAATCGACTTTAATACAGATAGCAAATCAAGCTCAACTCTAGTATCTTATGTGGTTTGTAATAGGAGCGATTTTGCATCAAATTTGTATAGGCTGATGTGATGTCGACATGAACAGTATTTATAGTTAACGACATGATCCCATCTCACGGGTTATTTAATACAAATCGATCTGTAATGGTGCGTCTACACTAGAGTGTTCGCGTGGATTCGTAGAATAATGTTCGGCAAAGATTGTAGAACATACTTACACGTACCTACAACGAACTTATATTTACTACAATTCACAACACATTGTATAATCACTTGTCATCTGATTGTGTCGATTAAAAAATAAGTTATTGATACGGATAGTGAATAAAAATGTATGAATTGAAGAAATATTTCTTTATACTTGCCTGTAATATTGTAAGTTCTGAATGAATACTTAGTTCATACATTTTTATTTACTTCATACCTTGCACCTCTTACAACTTGTATCCCTGGCGAGCTCAAACCACTTGATTTTAAATGCTCGCGAACGAATAATGTGCAGTGAGAATGCACCTTTACGATAAACACTGGCCATTACAGCGAGGACCAATCAGAGCGCTGCGTTTAAACGAACGTAATTGAGTTTCGAATTTTAAAAAGCATAATCGCGGCCATTTTGGATGTAATTTTGAGGAGACAGCTTAGTAATGCAGTTAGAATGAGATTTAAGATAATATTGAACATATTAAGAACTCTACAAGTAAAGCAATTTTCTATCAATCTGTATTAACGATTAGAGCGACCAACTTAGAAATAAATTAGTTTTCATATTTTAATATCAATTTACCTACATAAGTCGCGCATGTATTTTAGCAACATTGTAATTAAGATTTAAATCTGATGACTGAAGTGATCTCAAGATGATTTTCTGCTTGCAATCAGTAATGATCTGTAGGCTTTGATACAAGCCATGATAAACACGATACATTTATCGCGGTATTTCATCGATTTACCATAATGCCCATTCATAACTGTGACGTCTAAAATGGTCGATAAAACTGTATCATAGCATGCATAGTAATATAAATCCGGCTGAAAACTGAAGAAATATTGATTTATTAATAAGTAATGTTTCCCATCCTACATCTTTTGTGTGTCATGAAGTTCAATAAGCTTTTGATGTCCCAAAATAAAATGCAACTGAATCATAATTTGAATGGAATTACACACAACGAAAACCTGAATTATAATCACGATTTTGCTTTGCGGTCGCCCAAATATGGCCGCCATCAAAACTAAAACAGGTTCAGCTGTAATCATCGTGTAATTCGTAATTTTGAAAACCTTGATTATTACCGCGTAATACGCCGTAATTTACAAAAGTGTATGTTTGATGGGATTTTTATTTATGTATTCATAACTTTTAGCCATTCTCGTATATTGCCCATAGTCGTGATTTCAATTATTAAGATAATATGCAAATACTGTGGGATAATAGTTATGTTATTGCTGTGATTGTTTTTAGATAAAACTGTAGATTGTGAACCGTTTCTGTAGTAATAACTAAGTATTTGAATTGAGTTAGCATTATGTCCCATTTGAAGAAATGAATTCTTACGATTGTACTGTCTATACCTATTCACTATCGTTTTATTCTTTGTAAACGACTTTTCTGGCAAATACTCGTAGTAACAAAGCATCGCCTAATTGGTAACAAAATTCATTACTAGACTAGATAGAGCATTACTATTCAAATCTCAGTAATATCTTATTATTATTCTGTGGTAATATTCGCAAATTATTCAAAGCAATATGTAGGTATTTTGCTGTGAATTTGAATTTTCAAAGATAAAATAAATATTTTTATTAATTTCTGAACTTCACGGCTTCTAAGTTCACATAAACAAATTCAAGAATATTCGTTCCAGTTTTTCTTTATCGTAAAAAACTTTGCTCAATAATTAACTTTTTAAAAAAATAAAACCGACTTCAAATGCGTGAACACAAAAAAATACTAAAAATTAAAAATATTGCGTATAAAAAAGTTCATCCCCAATTTTCCACCCTTGGGGGTGAAATATTTTCTTCAAATTCGCATGAAACCACCCTTTTGATAATACCTATTCAACAAAAAAATAATCGTTCAAATTGATTTATAATCGGCGGAGATATTGCGTATAAAAAAGTTCATCCCCAATTTTCCACCCTTGGGGGTTGTTTTTTCTATTATTAAATTTAAATGGGACCACCCTTGAGGTATTACCTATACGCCGAAAAAAGATTTGTTCAAATCGGTTCATAATTGGCGGAGTTATCGCGTAACAAACATAGAAAAAAAAAAAAAAACATACGGGTCGAATTGAGAACCTCCTCCTTTTTTGAAGTCGGTTGAAAAGTAGGTACTATCTTAAAAAATAATTGGCAGGGAATGTCTTATGACATTAACATCACCTATTTACCAATGAATATGGCATCAAATAACAAATAACTAAACCCAAACCGTTACATTCCAGCATCATTCCCCATCACGAGGCGGATCGGGCACCCGTACCAGAACCGAACGCCTCCTAAGCGGAAGAAACCTCGGACCTCCTTCACCAGGCTGCAGATAGCCGAGCTGGAGAAGCGGTTCCACAAGCAGAAGTACCTGGCGTCGGCTGAGAGAGCGTCCTTGGCGAAGACCTTGAAGATGACGGACGCGCAGGTGAAGACATGGTTCCAGAATCGAAGGACGAAGTGGAGGTAAGAATTTGACTTTAACCTCTTTTGATTTGTCAATCTTACAAATGTCATCATGATCGTCAGCTCATTAAGCCCGGTACCAGACAATGATGAAAAGAAGCAGCGCAAGTTATTATTTTCAGTCTCATTTTCAAATTTAACATTTTTGTAGACGCCGAAGTAAACTTTTTGCTGGGGTGGGGAGTCATAAGAATGGTAAGAGATGACAAAAGAGAAATATGCAAACATCAAGCCTCCCCAATCTGTCTAGCCAGGGTGGAGAATAGTTCAATAATGCTCAATTTGAATAACTACCTACTTATTCATTTGGAAGATATTTCTACAGCGAAGATTAAGGCTTGGTTTCCATCAAGGTGGAGAAGAGGAGAGACAAGATTTAAGTCGTGCTTTGAAAAACCAATCAGATTTTTGAACCGAAGCTAAGGGGAGAGATGTGGAAATAACGAAATCTGATTGGTCATAACATATCTCCTCTCTTCCCCTCTCCGTTCTGGTGGAAACCAGGCCTAATTTAGTATCCGCTGTAGAAATCTATATTTATAAAAGTGAAAGGTCACTGACTGATTGGCTGACTGACTCAATCACACATCACGAAATTTCAGAAACTACAAGTGCTAACGGATAAGAACTGATTTTACGAAACTCCACCCCTAAGAGGGTAAAACGGGATCCACCCGTACGAAGTCGCGGGTATTATATGTTCCTAGGCAAATTGAGGATTTGAACTATTCTCCACGCTGGCTAGACAGATTGGGGAGGCCTGATGTTTTCATATTTCTCTCTTGTCATCTCTGACCATTCTTATGACTCCACACCCCAGGAATGGAGCAAAAATTTTACTTCGACGTCTGCAAAAACGTAAAATTTTGAAAATGAGACTGAAAATAGTAACTGAGTTTCTTGCGCTGCTTCTTTTCACCATCGGCCTACCTACATATTGTCTCAAAGCTCAAAGCAAAAGAGCCAAAAAAGCCCATTGCCTTAAAGAGCTTCTGAAAGTTAATGAATGTTTTCCTTACAAACTCGCATTCACAAGTTAAACATACAAATAGCTTAAGAAACTTTATAGATAGCTTACAACATCGCCAGTAAAGTTTAATAAAGCAGTATCTTTCTCGTAAATATCAATTGCAATAAATCTCCCTACAAAATGCCTATAATTACCTCAAATGCGAGGGCGTCAGTCCTAGCTTTCATGTCGTCATTAAGATAAACTCACTTTATAAACCACCAGTTAAAGAAGACCTTTAAATACAAGACTCCTTCAAGAGAGTACTGTGTGATAACCATGACTATAGCGTGCTCGCTAGCGACTGCATAAAAATGACCAGTGTGCTTACCATAAGATCGCTAGCGAGTGTGTCAAAAAATCTCTGAAGATTTAGTTTTTGAAAGATACCGCTAGGGGTGCATCAATCTGTCATACATTTCATGACTTTTTTACGCAGTCACTATCGAGCACACTATAAACTCGAAGAAATGTATTTTGTACAGCACCCCTAGCGGTTACTTTCAAGAACTAAAATCTTCATAAATGTTTTTACACACTCGCTAGCTTTGGTGTACTGTAAACTTTGGTAAAGCTACAGGTCTCTAATCTTGGTTCTTAGCCCTGATAACCAAAACTAATAGACCTCACATTATGAAGCAGAACTTTCCTGACAGGGGTCTTTCAATTTTAGTCCTTATCGATACTTAATAGCATTGTATTATAAAACTTAAGTAGTACTTGAGGTACTGATAGTGTAAAGTGGGGATCTTTTAATTACAGTCATAAAGCAGGCTGTGTTGTGCCTGAAATCGTGTCTGCGTGTTTAAGATATCATAGGAGTTGATTAAGTTTATGTATGTCGCGACAGCATATTTTGCTAAGCACGCTTCATATACTTACTTGCTATATGGGTGATGGTATAAAGGAGGGTGTGACGACCACGACCACTCTGGCAAGAGTGTAGCGACGAAGAAGAAAAAGAATAAGGGTGATTTTAAAGAAAAAATAGCAGGCTAAATATTTTTGTTGCCACACTATTATTGTTATAATAGTCCGAATGAAAGAATATTTGAAATAAAAAAGTCAATAGAAGGAAGAAAGAAGTAAGAGATAATATTGTAGTCACATTTACTTATTATTATGCGTTTAGAAAGCTCAGCTCGTCCCAATGTAGCTTTTTAACATGAACTACTTAAATAAATCGGTTCAATTCAAATGTATCTTAAGTGGATCTTAACTAATACTTAAAAAAATAATTTCCAAATACAACATTTGTCAGTTTCGCAACAAATCAATGTAATCAACATGGAAATTAATTAAAACAGTTCAATCAATCGACACGTGTTCCGAATGCTTTTAAACGGAGCCAAATGAATTTTAAAGCAACAAGCATTTGAGCTAGTTCGGAAACATAACCACAGTTTAGTAAATGAGGAACAGTAACACCGAATCTGAAACCATTGACAGAGTTTTTTTATGCCATGCAAAAACTTATAGCTATGCCGTTTGATCCTTCCTTAGTTTATTTACATAGATTTTATAATTAAATTATTTTACGCATTCGAATAGTTTAGGTATAACAAAGTGCAAAAGTTGCATTATAATTATTTTTTAGCAGATTTTAATTGAAATATTATTTTAGATTTACCTACCTATCTTTAAAACAATATTTTGATACAAAGACATTTTTCTTCTATCTTAAGCGCTCCTGCACACGACGCCGCTATAATTTAATTATTTATTGATCAAATATATTTTTCTCAACTTCACAATATTCTCAAGTTTCTCACAAACCCATGCTACTGACCCACCTTACACTGTGGCACGAGGTCAATAAATTTAAACTGGTCTATAAAAGCGGATAACAAATAATTTGCCTATCTGCTATGTGTTTGTTTTTTATGGCCTTTTAACATTTCTTAAAAGGCATTTTATATTCAAAGTGATGTTTTATAATGATTCATTTATTATACTTACAACATGATGGGGATCGGACTTCTCTGATAAGCACTGAATTCTAACTAGCACTTAATAAGTTATTTTGGGTTGATATTAACCATAAACCTTGCAAAATCCAATGAATAAAGATTTTGCAAGGTTATGGTTTATTTCAAATCAAGATGAGCTACTAATCATCGAATATTCAGTCCAAAGCTAAAAGCTTAAGATCAATTCTAAGCTTTACAAAAAATGGCGCTGGAAAATATAATTCATACAAAATCACCACGTACTAGATGTGACATCACATCTTAACCATAATGTAGTTGATAAAATTACTTAATGATAATTTACTTAATGATAAGTTAGTGATAGCAAGAAAAAAACAGTGTGTTTTGTATTGTAAAAATAACATCACATTTTCAACCGACTTCAAAAAAGGAGGAGGTTCTCAATTCGACCCGTATGTTTTTTTTTCTATGTTTGTTACGCGATAACTCCGCCAATTATGAACCGATTTGAACAAATCTTTTTTCGGCATATAGGTAACTAGCTTTCCGCCCGCGGCTTCGCCCGCGTGGAATTTTGTCTGTCACAGAAAAACTTTATCGCGCGCGTCCCTGTTTCAAAAACCGGGATAAAAACTATCCTATGTTCTTTCCCGGGACTCAAACTATCTCTATGCCAAATTTCATCAAAATCGGTTGCGAGGTTTAAGCGGGAAAGCGTAACAGACAGACAGACAGACAGAGTTACTTTCGCATTTATAATATTAGTTGGGATACCTCAAGGGTGGTCCCATTTAAATTTAATAATAGAAAAAACAACCCCCAATGGTGGAAAATTGGGGATGAACTTTTTTATACGCAATATCTCCGCCGATTATAAATCAATTTGAACGATTATTTTTTGTTGAATAGGTATTATCAAAAGGATGGTTTCATGCGAATTTGAAGAAAATATTTCACCCCCAAGGGTGGAAAATTGGGGATGAACTTTTTTATACGCAATATCTCCGCCGATTATGAACCAATTTGAACGATTTTTTTTTGTTGAATAGGTATTATCAAAAGGGTGGTTTCATGCGAATTTGAAGAAAATATTTCACCCCCAAGTAGGGTTGCCAACTTTTCTTTCAAAATATAAAGTATATCAGAGGTCGGAGAAGGAAAACAGACAGTATTAAAAAAAAAACAAACAGTATAGCTCTACAACGCGTACTTAAATGTGGTGTTGGGCATTTACTTTTAAAAATATCTATGGATACTAGTGATGCTAGCTGAAAACAGTATTTTGTATACTTTATTTTTGTTCAACAGTAAAAAGTATAATTTAGTGAAAAACAGTATAATACTGTTCAAAACAGTATAGTTGGCAACCCTACCCCCAAGGGTAGAACTTTTTTTTAATTTTTAGTTTTTTTTTGTGTTCACGCATTTGAAGTCTGTTTTATTTTTTTTTTAAAGTTAATTATAAGATAATAAGCAGCTACCACGGACTCGCTTCACACCTCAAAACCTAGAATTTGAATTTAGAATAATTCTACTCATCGAAACTTCAACACCGAATATAACCAGTTGCCAGATTCAAACTCAAATCTAGAATTTGAATTTAGAATAATTACATTTACTCATCGAAACTCCAGCGAATATTGCCAGTATCAAAGGCAAAGGCATAAAGCACACAAAACAACATTCTAAATTGAAAACCGCGAGACAATGCTGGCTGGTGGCATCGCCGATTACCGTCTAATGGACAACCGTTGTTTGTGTTCGGAGCCGATAACGCGTGCTCGATACGCGCGGCGCCATGCCACTGCCTTTTGTTTTTGAAAAAAAAAAAAACTTAGGTGGTCAAGGGAGAAGCGGGCTATGCCAAAGTGCGGTAGGTCAAATCAAAATTACTAGAAATCATTGTGGAAAACTCCTAACAATAAATTCAATAGGTCCTAAAACTTAAATACTTAGATGAAATAAATGTTTTCTTAACAGAAATAAGTTATCTTGATGCAATTCTGGCTTTTCTTTGTTTCTCTACAAATCGCTAACATAAGAAAACTTATAGAAAAATATGTAGTCACAGACAAGTATTTAAATAGTCAAAATACAGTTTTCAGTTAATCTAGTTCTTGAAAACAGACAAAATTCATAATTTTAAATGCTTTAACTATATGACTCAAATCAAATCAATCATTTATTTACTTTCAGGCACTACCAATAAATAAAAAGTGTAATTTTCAGCAACATTCTATTGTGATTTATAGTTTCTCTAATTTAATACGGACCCCTAAAACCTCCTTCGCTATAGATTTGATCCGCAGGCGATAACTTTACGCGATAGTTTCTTGTTTCTGCATTCGGCATACGTTACCGCCATATTTGGTCCGCGCGTAATGCATGTTCACTGGTAAAATGATATTATTGTGTTAATTTTCTTCGTAGGTGCACCACATCAGAATAATATTTTTGCTGTAAAATAGCATTTACAACTACTTAAGATGCCTCAGTGTTCAGCTTGAAGTGCTTTCGTCTGTACGAATAAAGCCTTGCTCTGAAAGCTAAGTTCGCGATTGCAACTCAAAATGTGACTATTTGATTTTATTAACCACTAAAATCGTGTACTTACAAACTTATTGTCTTTTTATTTTACCTAGTCGCCTAGTGATAACCTGTGTGTGGCATACAACGAAGATAAGTATGTAATATGCTAACTAAATTCCTTATTTTTGAGATTTTTGACCAGAGTGAGTTAGGGTGCAAATGATACTGGACCCAATGTTTGGTGCAAACTTTGATACTATAGTTGGATCTTGAAGCCAATCGTGGACCCAATACAAGCCAGCCACTAGCCATCCAATATAGGGTGCAAAAGATACTGGACCCAATGTTTGGTGCAAACTTTGATACTATAGTTGGATCTTGAAGCCAATCGTGGACCCAATACAAGCCAGCCACTAGCCATCCAATATAGGGTGCAAAAGATACTGGACCCAATGTTTGGTGCAAACTTTGATACTATAGTTGGTTCTTGGAGCCAATCGTGGACCCAATACAAGCCAGCCACTAGCCATCCAATAGCCACATCACTATTTTTTGTCAAATATTTGTCTAATCGGTAACCGGTTCCATCTTTAGTGTTGTGACAGTCCCTTCACTTTCGCTTCTCCTACCGGCTCTATTTAGTTATGGTCGATTTATCAGGCGTCTCACCCAGTTAATGCCCTTATCTAAGGCTTGTTCGTTGATTATTAAACCCAGGTTATCGTTAAACCCAGGTTATCGCTAACGAAGGGTGACGGAAGCGGCCGGCGCCATCGCGGCAGCGGGATTTGTAAAACTTGATTAATACTTGAAGAAATGGTTCTTGACGGGATGGATATACTATTGTATGTTTTGATAGCTTATTACACTTTGAAATCTAGCATCTGAATTATATTCTGTATTTTAAAATCTCGTGTAAGAGACATCCTACGAAACGGCTATTCTTATGAAATTTTGGGTGTATATTCAGTAGAGACTAGAGAGGCCTTTGTCACGGTTAATAAAGATATTACCGTGCCTTTGTCAAGCAGTGGACGTCATTTGGCTGAAACGAACGATTCAGTAGGTCTGACGATAACGAATACAGGTGAGTTACAGGCACAGACCACACACCCTATGGTATGTGGTTACAGGCCAAGAGCTTCCTCGTTGTGGATAAAAAAAAGAATAGGACGTAAACTAATAATACGTACTTACTCGTAGGTGATAAAGGTTTTTCACGCGTAATCGCGGGCGTAGCTAGTATTAAAACACATTTGGTTAGCCTTGTAAGTCTTGTAACACTACTTAACTTACATTACGTGCGAGTAAAGCTCTTTGAAAAACAGAAATATTTTAATGACCAAGTACTAAATAGAAAGAAAACTTGGAAGAAGATAAAACTGTCTCAGATAAATAGTTTAGTAACAATCAAAGTTTATTAATTTAAGACACAAACAACTCTTTTCTCTACAGATAATGCACAAACACGCAAAAAGAATGACGCATTACTCCAAAAATAAACAATAACTCACATTGTCTGAATAAGGCTTTGGAATTTTGGGTCTTAAAAGAGGTTCGATAAGCAACGCATTTTTGTAACAGATACCTTTTTATTGTTCCCTTTTACAATAAAACTACACCACATTTAAAAGTAACAAGGTATTTACGCAATATGAGGATCGTAAATCTGTAAAAAACAGATAAACCGGTTTATTCATTGAATCCTTTTTAATACGGCACTTGACATCACTAAAATTGTAATTGTTTTGATTGTTTTAATAAGTTGCATCAATTTAACTTATTTATTTTTATATTATAAAATACAGTTGATCAACTTTAGAGTAAGTAGGTACTAACTACTTTAAATGGCAATAATACACGGTCCATACAGGCATCAGGGACGACATATTCCAACTGTGACAACTAAAATCTAAGACAAAACGTGCAATAGAGTCTAGTGTTTATTCATAATATGAAAGTAGCAATCAGCCAAATGGGTTTCCCATGGAAAACGTTCTGTAAGTGTCTTCAACGTGAAAGTTAAATCGTGTGTGTCAGTTATACTTAGCTATCAGAAATGTTATGCCGATTTCAAGATGGCCGCGAAATGACGACTTTAATGGCCGTAATGTCACAAAATCGCTGTAAAAGTTACTTGTCTATGATGGAAAACTTAGATAAAGTGACATTTAATTTCGTGATCGCTCGCCATAATGTCACAAAATCGTTATAAAAGTTTGATATCTATGTTTGCAGACGCATGAATTTAATTTCACGACCGCTGGCCATAATATAATACAAAATCACTGTAAAAATTACTTGTGATGACAAACGTATGAAAGGAACTTGTCTTAGACAAAGTGATATTTGATTTCGCGATCGCTTTACGGAGTGAAAGAAAGCTGACTTGAAACGGGTTAGGAATAAAATAGACGAATTTTACTTTTTCTTAGTTCATAGCTATATTCAGGAGTGTTATTTTCAGCCTTCAGCCATTACTAGTTCACTTCTGTACAACGCCGTTAGACTCTTTGTAAGATTATTAAAACTTTGACAGTCAATTTCAATATAATCTACATTGTATCAAAAAAGGTAGGAGATAATACTGAATCCATTCGAAGCTCCTTAAGTTTGTTTTATAGTCATCTAATTAAGATAATTCAGGATTAATAGACTGACAGTTGTCTATGACAAATGACTGCTTATCTCTCTCCCACGGGCATGGGAGGTGTGAGCGGGAACCATTGTATGAGCTTCTGTCCTGGTGAGATTGTGTGGGAAAGATGCTGTGGAGATATTTTTATCGTTAGTTATTTTTTAATGTAACTATAGTTGGCAGCAAAAGGTGTGTTTCATCTGCCATTTTGTCTCAGCTCTAGTCGATATGTTGTCCCGAAATGTTGATACAGCAGAGGCTATGCAATTCAATGCATTTTTACCACCGAAAACAAGAAGAGCGAATATTTGGAACATAATAAGTGTCTTTAAAGGGTCATATCTACTTATATTTACACTTTTAATTTGTATTTGAAGCAGTCAAGTGTTTAAAAAGTTTTTGAGCACAAATAATGGAAATTCGTTCAAGGCAGACCGAGATATTTTGCAGAAGACAAGGCAGATAATAATGACTCAATGATTACTGAGGATTTGTTATAACTTATAGCTATGTTTATGTTTTTACAATATTGTAAAAGTTGCCAATTGCATGCTCTCTGTAACATTCGAAGCTGAAACTGTAACATCTACCTAATGTAGTTGAAAATAAGTGTCTTTTTTGCTACGACACTGATGAGCTTTCGGCTGCACTTACCTATTGATTGAGCTTTCATAATAACACGTTCCAAACAACTTTGATTCCATTGTAACGAACGCACATCAATTTAAACAGTTTGGAATCTTATGTAAGTTGTAATAGGTGTTATTTTGCAATAATAATGTAGGTATATTTACTGTCGATTGTAAGACAATAAATTACATATAAGTAATAGTTCAACAACAAACAATGGGCCATACATTTCATTCCACACTTTAAACTTATCTCTCTTATGCAAATCCGTAAGGATGTGACACCACGATAAATGATGTATCGATAGTTTACATAACATATCGATAAACAACGTTTTATTTGTTTCTGAATGTCAAGTCGTTTCAAATATTCGATATGTCATACTTTGTAGAAAGTTTCGAGATTAAGAATGTTTATGTGTGACTTAATGAGTTTTTATTGAAGTTGTAGATAGCAATAATTGACAGTATAATTTATAAAACTTGTCAGAGCGTATGAATAAAACAATATTTTTAAATAGTAGATTTCACAGGTAGTCTGTTATTTTTTAAAGATAAAGTTTGCTTTGTCAAAGCCATGGGTTGACAATCAATAGCTCGTGTAACTACCTCAGTCCTACGCTCCCAACTGATTATTTTAAGGTGGCAGATGATTATTTCAAGACTAAACATCCTACTAATAAAATAAAATAATAATTTCTCTGACAAGACTGTGCGCTTGCAAATGAACTAGATAGGTATGTAAATGTACTTAACTTAAGTACTAAATGTGTCTTTACAAAAACCATGCGATTGCTTTGAAAAGAGAAACTTTTATTGCACAGAATAAGAAATTAATAACATAATAATAAAGGGCCATGTTAAGCCGCAGACACCCACCCTGATTGTTGGCATTGCGTATCTTCTCCATTATTTTGAATTTATTCAGGAAAACATACCAAGAAGACACATTTATTAATTTCCGATCATTAATCCCCTCCATCGAACCAATCAGCTCAACATAATAAATAAGAGCGTTAAATAACCCACAAGTCCATAATAAATGATATTTAATCGCCAGAGCTCGTTGCCTTTCAGGCCACGATGCTGATCAATTTGCCGCCATTATGCTCGAATCGCCATAACAAAGGCTCTGAGTTATACATACATGTACATTGTACACACTTATACAGGGTGTAACATATGTAGGCACATTTACTGGATATTGTTTTCTCATTGGGGGAGGCCTATGTTCAGCAGTGGACGTCTTAGGCTGAAACGAGGATGATGATTGTTTTCTCAGCTTAACAGTCCAGTGTGCTTTATGTTTTACTAACTCTTTTATAATGCGACCAACTAGGAATTCTGCTGTCTTTCCCGAACACTATAATCCGGGCCTTTTCAAGGCTAGAATGAATAGGCACTTAACAAGTCAGCTATGTACCATCTTAGGCTGCATTTCACATAACACCTGATGTTTTATGTGAAATGCGATTGCGGTTAAATACGTACCTGACTTTGTTCTGCATTAAAAAAAATTACACGCTCATGTTTTGCTAATGTCTCTTTGAATATGATAAGAAATCTACATATCACTCGTGTAATTCATGCCTATGAATGTATGATGTTAAGATAATTAATTATTGCTAAAATCTGGGTTTTTATGAGAAACTCACTGGTGTCGAATTATTCATTAAGTTATTATGTAAAATTAATCACCGGTAAAAATCTATATTATTCCTAACCTAACTCTTTCTTTCCTAATAATAATGCAAGAGCGCAAAATTGTCGTTTCTAAATAAACCAAACACCCTGTATATGCACATACACGCGTAGCCAGGCGGCAACACGGCCCAGCAAGGGAGATAAATATTGCATGAAGAACACAACTCGGCAGTTTGACTCATCAAATATTAACCGCGGTGGAAAGACGGTACCCCAATTTTTACTTGCACAATGCTACCGGGTTTAGTGCGTATTCGTGTGACGTTTACTGGCGTTTGGCCTCCTTAAGTTTATTTTATGTGAGACACGGTTTTGTATTGATAACGATGTTTTTTGTGAGAAGGTAATGCCGTTTGTGTGTGAAATGTGACTAGTTAAATAATAATTCCAATTGTTTTAAATACCAAATTTTAGTCCTAAGACTCAATGAGTGGTCCAATAACTGTAAAATTTAAATACACTATGAGTTACTCTGCAAATAATGTAATTCTTAATCAATTGGCTCTGCGAACAAGTTTCCAAGAGACCAGGCTGCCTACTTTAGAGAGTCTCGTATTTTATTGTGCAACTTATCATCTTAAGAGATTTGTTATTAATTAGAAAACGTTACACAATTATAATGTAAAGCATCTTATTCACTTTTGGTATCTAATCAAGTAAATGTAATAATTTCGTTACATCATTTCTTGTAATATCAAAAAACCCTAACCAGAAAGTGCATGCATACCTACATAGCTAAAAACCAACAATAAAGTTTCCTCGAAAGAGCTGTGCGCTATAATGAATGAGTTTACCCGAAATACGTTGACTTGCTGTAAAACCTTATCGCCTCCTTAAATCAGTGGGAGTTTTCACCCAACTAAATGAGCGTAAACCTTTAACGGCGCCCAAAACGACTGTCGAACCTTCGACCAATTTCCCCGTACTATTTACACATTCTAAAGGTCAAGCCGATTCCCGGGAACATTCGATTCCAACCCACAATCGGCAAATCGAATCAGACTCGTTGCACGATCCAACACGTAATGTACCTCCGATAGAAACATGGCGGGGGCTTCTTTATTTATTTATGTACTGCTTCATTTTCTTCCTGTAATTCTTTTCCCTTGTATAAGTGAATATTAAAACTCCCGGAATTAGGGTGCGGTCGTCGTTATCGAGAAGTCGACTTTTTCCCCTCACTAAAGAGTCTATTTTGCGGGATGCACGGTGCAATTTAATTTTCTTTCGGTGAAATGAATGTAAGCCTATTTGTGATTGCTTAGGGTTTACTTTTGTTTGTCAGATGTGGCGTCACATCAGATGTCTTTGGATAATTGCAGCATGTAGGCTGTCTCCTTTGGAATTAGGAAACAAATCCGTTAGCTGATTGATACAGGGGTGTGATTCTGAGGAAGGGCGATGCGTGTTTTCCTCTCGTTAATTTTTATTGCACTTGCCTCTTTCTATGTAAGAGTGAGACAATTGGTACGCCATTTTATTACATTCCATTCAAAGATTTCCATTTTACTTACATACTTAAGGATGTACTTAAAGTCTTAAAAGAAAATGATTGAGTACGCTCAAGCTCAAAATCTCAACTTAGAAACCGGTGTCAACAACAGTTTTTTTTTGTAATTCAATATCAAAACAGTCATCTTTTTAACGTTAGAAGTCATTGAACATATAATTTAGTTAATTTTCTTTCATATGTGGCATTTCAACATTTTTTTCGACTGGTTTAAATGGTAGGTCAAAAAAGTTATTTTTTATTTTTATTTTATTTATTTATTTTATAGAAACCAACCATCTGATTCAATCAATAAATTAGGCTCTGGCTCCCATTCTATTTTGAAAATAGCCAAACCCGCCACCGACTCAATAGAATTGCCTATTCCCTCGTGAAGCTGGAGTATTACTTTTCTGTTTAATTCCAAGTCTTCAAGCAACTCTCCTTCAAAATTACAAATTCGGCCGCTTCATCTATAATGCAGGGTGTTTTTATGAGACCCAAATCTTGAAGTTGAGCGCCTCTGGATTTATTCCGCCGTTTTGATAACTGCTGGGGGGATGGACGTTTGTTATTTGTTTTTATAGTATTTTGGTACTTATTTGTGTTTGGGTCTTGGCGTTTTACTTTGATGTAGGCAGTATAAAGTTCAAGTTTTTTAAACAAAAATGCACCTTAGTCATGTTCTTTAAGAAAAATTTATAATTCTTTGATTACGGGGTCCCAAAAATCATAAACACACACTGAATTATTTCTCACCCTGATTACTGAGTAAAGAATATCTCTAAAGTTCCCTGACTTTATCAACACCTAAGTAGGAACTATCCTGTCAAACAGTCAATACATATTACCCTGTGGATAAACAGCTTAATGAACCGCACCGCCCCGATGTGGCCCCGATGTCTGCGCGCGCGACTTATAAAATAATCAAGCCGACATTCCTATTTGCTACGTTTGGCTTTATACCTATACAAAAATTTGCAAGGATTAAACAAAAAAACTTAAATCCTAGGCAGGTATTTTTAATACATTGACCGGACCAGCTAGCTTATGATGCGAGCCATTATATCGTCTTATCGAAACATTTTATCGATTTTAAATGATAAGCCAATTCATTTGTCGTCTAAAATCGACGATAAGATTATATCGTGGATTGCATCCTAGGCTATCAGGAATCAACTGGTTCCTACGTATAAATCGTGCTACGCCATCGACCTTCTCCCGCTGTTATTTTGTTCCTATAAACTCACTATTTATGTAAAATACTAAGGGTAAATTAGCCATTATTACTCACCCTGACTGTGCCTAGATACTACCTATCAAGCATGCCTTCAATACATATTACCCTGTGAATAAACAGCTTAATGAACCGCACCGCCCCGATGTCTGCGCGCGCGACTTATAAAATAATCAAGCCGACATTCCTAATTGCTACGTTTGGCTTATTTAAGGCGAGTTTAATTGTGCCCCGCTTTATCTAATTATAAAGACGAGCCTTAACTCGGGCGGCGAATTGGTAGGGATGGGGCAGTTATCGGTATTTTTGTCGACAATTTTATCGATAGCCGTTAAATATTTTTTTGGTGGAAATTATGTGATAAGGTCATTGTTTGCAATCACAATTTCTTTCTTCATTCCTTTTATTACAGCGGGAATAACAGAGGAGGCTTCTCCTGTTTTATGCAAAAAATATAAATTTAAACTGATTATTTATAATGTAAACAATTTCCATATTAGCTGATTTATAAAAATCTTTTTTGTTATACCGTTAATTAGATTTTAAATATAAAGTATAGTATGGTATTCTTTGTTGATGGAGACATTTCAAAGTCATTGAAATACTGTCAGCCAGATAACAAATTGTATTTTCGATGCAATACATTTTATCGACAGAGCAATCGACTACTGCTCACCACTACCCCGTACCTCGTACATTACCGTTCTAATAAAGTTCTTGGTACGATAATAGACTTAGCGCTTTGTTCAATCATTCATTATCGTTCTCCAGAGTAATTAGAGCCCTCACAACTCGTTATAACGCCCCCCTCCCTTAGGTTAACCCATTCATTGAGGGGGGGGGGGAGGGGTCTACCTTATTGGTCGAGGCTACGGGGAGGCCATATATCAGTCTAAACTTTGAATTTAACAGAAATTAACTTTATATTCATACCATTGTCAGTTTAATGAATTACAAAGTCGAAACTTTCTTCGCGAGGAGTTGAGAGTAATTTTATGAGGCATATTGTTTTATGAGGTATGTTGTTTTATGAGGTATGTTGTTTTATGAGTTAGATTATTTATCCATGTTGTATATGTAAAATATAATAGTGTTGTAGATAGTGTTTTGTACATTCGTCACAAATTGTATCTGGATGCAATCTATGCATCTCTATCATAGATTTAAGCCTCTGATTAGTTGAAAATCAATATTTGGACCTTTCGAAGGTTTTATTCTTCAGTTGGAATCAAGTTTGAGCGACATTTCAGACCACGAAACTATAGCTTTAATTTCGAATCAATCTTAAAAGCTCGATTCAAACTCTATAGCAGGTTATTGGTAGAATAGCAAATTGTTTTTTTCTTTTGCAACAACACTCTCTCAACTCAACACAGCAAATTGGTTGCTGTGTTGAGTTATTCTTTAGTGTAGATTCATCCTTATTGCTCACCGTCTAAAAATGCATTTATAACAGGACACGAAAACTCAACATGTTCATATTGTTCATCATGCCCTGTTTTAACGAAACAAGAAAGTATTAAATGGGTGAATATCCCAAACACGTTTTTTACGCGGCGGAGCTGAGAATCGATGGGAGAAATGTAACTAGAGCGATGATTTTTTTTCTGTATATAGTTTATACAGCGTTTTACACGATAGCAAAGTCTTCAGGACAATAGGTAGTTATTTTATGTACTAAAAAAATTTTCAAAGACCCAAAATCTAATAGCGGTGGCGCGTCCTAACTCTATTTCTACTCATAAATTGTGTTATTCCTTCTTTCTCGGGGATTCTAGTAATTTAAAAATAGTATAGCCATAAAATACATTAAATAAGACTTCCAAATGATATGAAAGAAATGTGATATTTCACATTTTAAGTGTTTTAAATAGCCTTTCAAAACTGTCCCACGAAAAAAAGCAATTACAGTGGCTCAATTTCGACACTCTCTTACTTCTCCAAAGAAGCTTTGAGAGACGTAGAGTTGTTCTTCCCTGCATCACTCAGCTATGTCCTCCTGATCGGGCTATAAAGACTTGCGACTTGTGGTATTGTTTTTCCAGCAGACCCGTAAATATTAGTATCAGCGGCACAGGAATACAAAATTTTTCAATTTCGCTGGCAAGTGTATGAGTGAAAGCTACTTACTTAGATGCTAAACGATTCTTTAATATGATTAAAGTTTGGTGTTTTGTTGTATCTGCATACAGAAATTATTGATCAGAATTATAGTTTACTTTATAATTTGAATTTTGTAACAGTTTTTCAATTCCGGTGGCGCAATTTCGGTGGCTCCGGTGGCGAATCTATTGCCGGAATTGGTCTTATTGGCTCTGGAGCATTGTACCTAGGTCTACTAAGGTCTCAGTCATAACTACAATATCGTCAGTGAATCGAAGTTGTGTGATGTACTCGCCGTATCTTGATACTGAGCTCGGTCTAGCTCAGAAGCTTGAAAACCTCTAAGTGGGAGGTAGTGAAGACTTTAAGAGATTATGGTGTCTCCAACTCTGAACCCTCGCAGCAATCAGATAAGTTTCGAGTTCTGATCTTGGGGGAGGGCTGATATGATGAAGTTTTCATACAAATACTTCAGAAGTTGCATGTATCGACAGTCAATTTGACGCCATTAAAGAGACTGTAGCACAGCCCAGGTCTTGACCGAATCGAAGAAGGTACAAAAAGGCCAATAATAATGACTGATTATAGTCCTCAGTCTTCTGCATAATTTGACGCAGCATTAAATATGTACGTAGTATTACAAACGTCTTTTCGAAAATGAGGTTGTCTGGGAGACTGGATGTTTCAGGAAAAAGCTGCCTCACCTGACTCTGGACCATCGCCAACGTCCATTCCATTCCAGTCTCTAGCACCACCACCATGTCTTATTTTTTGGTTTATCGACCAATAAACATGGTGGTATTTAAGAGAACTTTAGTACTAGCATTCCATCTGATTTCATAAGCTCAGTTGTGATTTCATTATCTCCTGGTACATACCTTGTTGTTTTTAATAGGGCATTCTAATCTCACTCAAGCTAAAGTCTAGGATATCTTCGCTAAAGTGTCGGAATAATCTCGATCTTCAGCCTAATTACTAGTAGTGCTTCTTGATCTCTCCTAGCAGCTTAGGCATTTACCAAAATGGTTCTGCTATCCTCGTTATTCATGTTGGTATATTCAATTTGGTCCTCCCAAATACATACTTTCGATTTATTACAAAAAAATCGTCTCTACAATACACTTTGTATCAGCGTGAGGACTTGGATAGCTATTTATACATCGATACTAAGCAGAATCTTAAAAACAGATGAGAATAGTCCTGAAACTGCTAAAATTTCCCTAGTCTCGTAGGTTGCAATCTATTCTGCCACTCGAGATGAAAATTCGTGGGGCTTTGGAGCTGGATTGGCACTGGTCGTGGCTTAGGCTTCATCAGTCGACAGCTTTTGAGCATCTTTTATTCGGCATTCTTCTATTTCGGTGATGACTTCTTCTTCTTCCTCGGTCCCTCACTGATGAGGATCGCAACCGCAGATAGTGTTCCTTCATAGACTGCGGTCATAAGCTGTGTGGTGATCGGAGAATGCAAATGTGATTAAATTGCCTGTTCGTCTAAAAATGATTACTACATTTTGATTTTTGCAGTACTATTAGGGTGCAACTCAGTACGCTTTTACAGTTCTGGCATCTTTTGCTAGGCCTTCTCTCTCTATGAGGCTGGCTGGATTTAGTCCTCCGTTTCTTAATTGTACTACTTTCATCTAGCTCATTGTCGCTAGGTTTGCATAGTTTTCCGTTAAATTACCCTGTCACAATTAATATGTAATGTGTTAGTTCAGTAGCTGGTATAGATCTAGAAATATCTTCATACTTAATCTCCAGTTCGCATGGTCTTTAGCGAATAATTAGTTGCGTAATTCTGAGTATAGGATAGGTATGATACCATCATGAAAACTTGGGACCAATATTTTTACTTATGGAAGATAAACCTAACACCAACCTGGGGCAGTTGGTCGCCCTCCTGGGACTAGAGTTGGTTTCTGGGTTTGAGGGTCATGTATGATGTCTTTGTGATGACTCTAGAATAACGGGGCTGTTGGCGGCTAGAGCCAGAAAGTTTTGGATTTGTTCTCTATGGAGGGATTTTGCCGTTATCACCATGCTTAACTGCTTGGTAGTTCCAGTATGGTAGTATAATACCCGGAAAGATGCTGCAGCCCACCCTCCAGTATTTTGATTCCTTAGTCGGCTATTACGACTCATGTGGGAAGATTTGATGCTTTTTTAGGGTCACAACACAGGCCTGAATATTGTTTTTAATTATAAACATCTTTACTGGATAATAATACTTAATTGATTACAAATAAATAAGTAATTTGAGACAATCATCCGTAACATTCCGAAGTCCGCTGTATAAATAAATTTCGGTGGATTGGTTCTTAATTCCGGTGGCTCAAATACAATTTCGGTGGCTCTTGATAATTTCAAATTGACATATCTCGAGAAGTATTAATAATATTTTGATCTCTACCATATCATTGAATAATACAAGTTATTTACTATTATTTCTGCCACAAAAAAGTTTTGGAAAGTGGAAATTAAAATTCGCCACCGGAATTAGGCAAAAAACGAGTTTGTTGATATTCACCCAAATGTGATACATACATAATTGTGTATGTCGCTCGCTACTGTAGGTACGCTTATTGAGACTGGATAATTTATAAAATGCTTACATATGCATTACCTTTTAGGGACTTTTACTAATGAACACTTATCCTTAAACGGCAGATTATGAAACAAAAATTACGATAAAATCTACAATAATTGAGACAGTTTAAGTAACTGATAATCGACTAAAAGGTTTATCTGAAGACTGGTTTGGGTAATACGTAACCTTACTGCTATGGTTTTAAAGGTCAGTTTATGAATGCAAATTAATGTAAACAGGACACTCAGGAGTAAATGGTATCTTAATTAGTCTGACACAGGCGCTTGAGCTTAGTAATGGAGTATTATCGAGACTTTAAGTACAATTTAAGTTATTCAGCTCTTGTATCTGAAGTTATTTTTTATTTAAATTAGAAATTATTTTATTGCCAACACAGTTGTCCTCTCAATTAAATGTATTACTTTCAGTTAAGACAATTTAACTTATATTTTTATTTCATTCCTGATAATAATCTAATCTAATAAAATGTATATGAAGAAAGACAGCTTCTAGTTGTTGCAATTCAGGAAGGTGAGTGAGCTTTACATGTGTGGTGGCTCCCTACTGTTCGTTTTTCAAAAGTTTTGATAGACATTACACTAACCGTCATGTGCAGTATACGTACACACACAAGTAAAGCTCACTCGCCTTCGTGAGATGCAAGGACTATAACTTAAGTGACTTAAGTGACTGTATTTCCGTGTCACTATTTGATACTTTTATTAATCCAAGATATTCTATTAATTTATTTATAGAAATGTCTTTCTTTAGCTAAGTTTTGCTATCATTAAGTTATAAACCGTTTTATAAACATTCTCATTACAAAGATGCTCATATTTATTAAAGTTTAGATTAAGAAGCTTCCACTTTGGGCGTTAAATTTTAAATTAAAGTGACGCTTAGCTGAAGTGTGTTCACCCCTTTTAAGTAAAGGCCACTAAGAGTTAAGTTGTTCGGGTGTTTTAGCAACCGCCACAGAATTAGCTTACTGACATTTTAGAATACGATTTATTTTATAGCTGATACTGGTTTGACATCGACACCAGACACTGGTACTTAGTGTCTGGTGTCGGTGTACCTCAATTTAATGTCATCATTACATTATTGACTGTTAGAGTAGGCGTACACCGTTGATTTTTAGTTGGCCGATAGTTGTGCCCGATTTTAATTTGTATGAAGAATCGGCCAAATCGAATCGGTGTAGTGTGCGTACCTACTCCCATACATGCCCATACTGATCAACTGCCCGACTAAACTATCGGCCGACGAAAAATCAACGGTATGCACCTACTCTTAAAGTGCGACATGACGACATACGTGGAGAGAATTAGTCATTACTGAAGGAAAAAAATACCCTTTGGATGATTCTTTTGGTGGGTAAATTATCAATTTTCAAAACTCCTGGATGTTTCCAGATAAAACTTGATAAATGAATGTCTTTAGTAAGTCGAATTCTTATATTTAATATTACTATTACAAGCTCAAAATTTTGCCCATATCTTCACTAGCCACTTCCAGGGAACCGTTTCTCATCGTTTAGCAGTTCAATATTATCCAAGAAGCCACGACTCGTTGGCCAACTGGTCCGGGCTTAGATTGCGGTCGGCGTTTGCGGTAGCCTTTGTTATTATGGGATTATTTACGGCGAGGAGAACCATGACGCTTCATTGTTTGAAAAATAAATTGGTGACGACAAAAGCCTGAATAATGTAACAACTTTGGGTTGTTAGTAAAATATTTTATATAGTAATTTTTTATAAGATTTCTACATTATTTTCAGGAAGTTAAGCTAATTAAGAGTCAATTTATCTTTGCATAAATGTTGATCTATTCCAATAATTCAAGTATTTATTACGCATTTTTTATATTAATTGAGTAAAATTAATATAAAAAATGCGTAAATTAATTAAAACGTTAATCTAGATAAAATTAATAATAAATAATAAATTAATCATTTCAAAAACTAAATAAATATAATTAATATTTACTCACAATAAAACTCAATGTGCTCCAAACACCAAAGATTATAATAACATCCATATACACTACCTAAACAATCTCAACGCCATCCGTCGACTTGTGGTCGGATAAATCCGGCTTGAGGCATAAATTATGCATTCGCAAGGCGTTACTTTGAGAGCGAGTCTACATCGCCACCAAGTTCCAAGTTTATAGCCACAGACGATGTGCTTGACTCTAAAGATCAACTTGATGGTATCCTGCAACTAAGTCAAGTGAACGACTTTCGTGAAACTCTGCCTTTTAAGTAATAAATTGCATAGATTGTTTAGAATATAACTTAAAACGCTGAGTACATTTAATACATTTTTTTAATGATTTCAAGTGTAAAATAATACTTCTTTTAAAATTACATAACTTCATTTTAAGCGTCAAATTTTGAATCACAGATGCGTTTGAAATGACAATGTAATAATGTTCTATCAATTTCTCAATTCGCAAATAGATTAGATACTAAAGTTTCAACCACACGCACCTGTGCTCTGCTAATCTGCTGTCGTCATTTAAGCCCAATTAAGTAATTGACATAAATCAGGTTAGGCCCCTCTAACTGGCATTCCTAAACTCGTGTATATTTAACGGCGTTTCAGTAGCTCCCACTTAAACTCGCGGTCGATTGACAACGTTAATTGTTTTAATGTACTTTGATACGAGCGGTTTGTGTTGCTTTTCAGTCTGGAAACTAATTAATATTAATAAGGTCTCTTTTAGAATCTTACTTGAAATAAGCACAAAGTCGTTTGACTTGAAAATTAAATAAGTTTAAAGGTGTTCAATCTTTCTCACCTATTATTTTTATTCCATCTATTTAAAATAATATATATCTACACACAGTCCTTATTTTTCGACTTTTGAATTATCCCCGGGGCACTTTCTCATTCGATTATATACCTCTAAATATGAAATTAGCTTTTTTTGTTTTTTTTTTGGTTAAGATTTAGAGGTCGCTACCAGCTGTCAAAATGTTTACAAAAGCTTTGAAGATCTTAAATCATGGTTTCATAATTTTAAGTGCAAATGAACATCGCATAGCTAGAATAGACAATCGCTTCTTGTCCCCTTCTCCCCTCAACCCCTCTTCTGTACCGACCATGGTACCGACGCGTCGAGATACTAACAAGTAAACTCTTATATCTTAAAAATAATTAATTCAAATATGTACATTGTACATAATATCTTAGTTTATAGCAACAACAACAATTTTGTAATATTTTTATTTGGCTTTGGCTTTAAAAATAAATGAATCTAACAAATACAGATTTTGTGTTTTTACTTAAATTCAAACCTTGGTAGCGACCCCTAAATGTCTTTTAAATATTAAAAAAATAATAATGAAAGACTTTCATATGGTATATATTCAAATTACGTGGTGCCCCGCAAAATATAAGAAAAACATTTTTTTTTCGTAGGAATAAGGACCACCCTACTACACAGTAATGTTATAAAGAGGAAAGATTTGATTGTTTGTATTGAATAGGATTCAAAAGTAGGTACAGGGCGAATTTGAAAAAATATTTTAATATTAGAATCCTACATGATAATATCTGATGAACATACTAACATAGGCGGTACAAATAGCACCGGATCGACTAGTTGTTAGTTAAATAATTATTATTTTCACTTTGAATACTTTGAGAGTATCCCCGATTCATTGATGAGTTATCTCATATCTCATTTACTACTGAGCTAAATCTAAAACATATCAGAATATATGATCATCATTCGACATTACATGTGCTCAATGTTTAAATTCTATCATCCTATGTGAAATATTCAGCGAATGGGATCCATTACATTATGCAAGACGCCATTAACTCTGCACTGAACTGACCACTGATGGCTTACATGGGGTTCAGCCGTTAATTACCCATTGTGTTGCTTCCGAAATTACATTGTGGGATTCTGATGAAAATCTTTATACGGAGTAATTATAAGTTCTTTTAGATCTAATGATGGTTGAGATTTAATGTTTATTTAGATGTAAGAACGCAGTTAATAGATTTTACATAAGATCTATCTATCTTCAATAGTTATGATTATTTTGATTATTTTTTTCGGCTTACTAATAAAAAGTTACAGTTCCATACTAAACGTCTCTTCGAAGCACTTTTCAACGAGTGTATTTTATATTTTTAATAGCAAGGGGGTATAATATGCAGAAATATTCCAAGATATTTTTAATTTTATCGTAAGGAGGTTAATTGTGGTTAGATAACCATCTTTAACACTATTTTCTTTGTTACAGACGTCAAACAGCTGAAGAGAGAGAAGCAGAACGTCAAGCAGCGAACCGTTTGATGCTGTCTCTCCAAGCTGAAGCGCTGAGCAAAGGCTACATTCCCGAACCTCCTCCGGGGGCCACGCCGCTGTCAGCGCTGCATTACCAGAGTCAAGCCAGCAACGCGCCAGCCCCACCCTCAAACACCGCTTTAAGCGCTTTGCAAAACCTACAGCCGTGGGCTGGAAACCAAAGCGGCTTTATAAACGCTCCAACAACAAATGCGCCTACGCATCCTCCGCCTGTAGCGTCGCCGATATGTTGAAATTTTTGAATTTGGATCCTACATTTTGGTTTGAAATAAACTCATAGATTGTCGACTGATTTTTGACAGATCGTCTTTACACTTGACAAGATTGACATAACTGTGACACTTATAACTAACTAAAAGTTTAATATTGCAGCTAAAATCTGTTTCATACTTAGTTTACACCCAAAATGTATGTTATTTTGCCCTTTTGATTTTTGCATTCCAAAAAGCCATAGAAATAAATTAATTAGTTCAAAGCAATGTACTTACAAAAAATAATATTAAAATAAATTAGAAGTTAATTATTCGATTAAAATATCGCAAATAATCCTGTAAATTTTTATCATAATGATATAAAAACAAGATCATTTCGCTACGATCAAAAGTTTTGAATATTAGGTACATCTTGTAACTAAGTTTTTATTATAACTTAATAATGTACACTTATTTATAAACTAAAGTTCATTTTATACGAAATCGATAAATTGTAAATATAATTACATCAGTATTATTATAATTATTACACTTAAAACTTACTTAATTCCTTCGTCAAGTAAGAATGCTATATTCAATGGTAATATCTGTAAAATTTTACATACATAGCTTTAAGAAATTCTATATCTAGCATACTTTGTAAATATACCTAGTTATTAGCTTTTATCTCAAAAAATGAATAAATATTAATAATGCACGCTTTTAAAATAGTTATATTATAATTTCACTGATCTCTTACCATTCCGTATATTTTTGCAACTGAAATTGTTGTGTAAGAATATTGTTTCATATTTCTATATTTATAAATGTATCAACATGATTTACATAATTATATGTATTGTATTCGAATGTGATGTGATCCGTAAATAATACATCTGTTGTGATTTCATCTTTGTTCATTACTAAAATATAGAGTTACTTAATTTTACAATATCTCAAATGCTATGCTGGATAAATATATTTTAATTTCTTTATTCATATAAATACGATATACGAGTATTATAGAGATTATACGATACAGTAGTAGTATTGGAAGAGGCATTGACATTAACAAATCAAATCGTATAATATTATTATTAAACTAATTAATAATTAACGCGTTTATTGTATTCGTAAGAAAACTAGCTTATGTGTTCCTATTCATTTCTTTTCAGTTATTCATAATAGTGTTTTTAGATATTTTCAGAATACCTGAACCAAGTCTTATAAAGTTTTTGATATAAAATCAGAATCAATGTCTCTTTCTCGATCAATTGTGCTTAATTTAATTAGTAATCTAATCAATGTACCTGTAAATATAATTTTAAGTCAATAAAAATAAGTGCGTAGCTCAATTATTTGGAATTTAGAGACTCGTAAGAAAATCGAATGTATAAACTATTGAACGATTTCTTTCCCAGTGCTGGGCACCCAGATATTGGAAGTTTGAATAAAATATTAATAAATATCAAGTAATCGTTTTTATTGTTACCACCCAACATTAAGAAAACCTATAGAGCTAGATTGGGCGCCACGATATAAGCTTATCGAGGAATTTTATCGATATAGACGATTTAGTCCATAATTATTAAAAGAAAGAAAAAAAGATAGATTTATTACAATGGACATCACACAAATACAGGCAATTACATAGACATAACAGTGGCACATAATAAAGGAAGAAAAAATAAAAACAAGAGTAAACTGAGCAGTGCCACCCATTCACAAACAAGATGCCCACTGCAACGGGACCCCACTCAGCATATGCCGTGGCCCACGGTGACGAAGGCCACGGCGCTGGTCTTGGTATTGGTCTTCCAAAATCGATTTGAGTGCATCCTAACTTGGCAAAGTACCTAAGTAATATTCTAAATTATCTGCTCAACAAAATTTTAAAATCAAGCTATTTTTAAAGAAGAGCATTAAAAGTATAGCGACAGCACATCAAAACACAATGTTCATAGCAATATAGCATATATTACCTTCTAAATATAATTATTCAGGCTAGGTTGCACCATCTTTTACTTTGACGTCAAAAATTTGTTAGACTATGGAGTTTGACAGATTTTTGTATGGACAAAAAACACCGGTTAGTTAAAGTTAGGTGGTGCAACTCAGCCTTTTAAGATGCCACGGCAACGAATATCGTTTGCCACCACTGTGTAAAGTTTAATGTGCTTATCGCATTGTCAAAAAGATTAAAAAAAAATAATTGAGGGTACTTACCGCTCGTCTGAAATCAATCAAAACATCTTATTTTAATGCTATTCTTAGGTAATTCATATTTTATGACTTTTTAACAAAAAATATGAATAAAATAATACAGAAGTTCATCTGAAGATTATCAAGCTTCTGGTGGTTTTAAGGGGTTATGCAACCTGCTACTTATTTATAACACAACAGGTAAGAGTAGGCGCACGCCGTTGATTTTTAGTTGGCCGATAGTTGTGCCCGATTTTAAATTGTATGAAGAATCGGCCAAATCGAATCGGCGTAGTGTGCGCACTCCCATACATGCCCATACTGATCAACTGCCCGACTAAACTATCGGCGGACGAAAAATCAACGGTGTGCGCCTACTCTTAGAATCAAAGGGACTGCTGTTACTGTTACATTTCCCTATAGTTAATATAACTTAAAAAAAAGTCAAATGACAATCTAAAATGATATATTTTTTACGATCCAACAATTTAAACATAATAGAACAGTAATCGTTTTGAATCACAAGGTCAACCGTGGACAGGAGTCTCATAGCTTTCTAAACTGTAATAACGCCAAATTGCTTGTGTCTAATGCCCAAAAAAATAAATAGTCTAACAATTGACTTTAACCACTTTAAACGGAATCGATTTCGCTTCGTTTCCGTCCAAAACGGTCGATTTGTCGGCGATTTGTGTCGCCATTAAGGAAATAATACAATTTTAATGTTCGTCTTCAGTAACTATTGTCGAGAGCACATTAAACTATACATTTTGATTCTAAAATAGGTCTTATTCCGACTACGTAAGATGCTACAAAGTTCAGCTTGATGTGATGTTCGTACGTGACTACCAAGCGCCGTCATTAGGACCTTTGTCTCAAATTGTGCGGTGAATCATGTGGGTATCGAATTATCATCATTGTGACGCTAACGTCTTTTATTGGGATAATATAAAATGATTTTGATTTTAATTCGGCATAAAACCCATTTGTAACGTTGTGATGAGTTGAATCTTTCGATGGATTTCCAGGACATCAATCAAAATCAAAAATATCTATTTTAGTTTTAACAAATACAATTTTATTCCTACTCCAACTCCGACTGCACACTACGATGGAATACCTCATGAAGGCTGATGATCCACAGTGCTGAGTTGTGATCGCCAGATGGAAGAAGAATCTTCAGCCTTTCCACCGATATTCACTGATGGTAAGTAAAATTTATCCCATCAAAAACAATACTTGTCAAAAAAACCAAGTCTCGCAACTCAGTTGTTCTACGGTAAAAAGTTGTGAGATCCATGTAATACCAAGTCCAGGCCAGGAAATCTTTAACGTTTTACATAAATTATTGACTTGGCCATCGCACTAAATAATTTAATTTACACGTGTTTTCATGCGATGGCCAAGTCAATATATTTATGTAAAACGTTAAAGATTTCCTGGCCTGGACTTGGTATTACATGGATCTCACAACTTTTTACCGTAGAACAACTGAGTTGCGAGACTTGGTTTTTTTGACAAGTATTGTTTTTGATGGGATCTCATTTCTTTTTGTATTTTGTAGACAGCAGTTATGTATCTAGAAAACTGGACCGAAATTGAAAAATTTTACTCGACTTGGCGGTTGCACTACCGTGCCCCCAAATCTCATTTCTTTTTGTATTTTGTAGACAGCAGCTATGTATCCAGAAAACTGGACCGAAATTGAAAAAATTTACTCGACTTGGCGGTTGCACTACCGTGCCCCCAAATATTTTAGTTTTTCCTTGATTCATACACCAAACACTACTTATATTCCAAATTTGAAGCTTCTAGGTCTGCTAGAAGTGCCTTAGAATTTTGATGATCGGTGAGTCAGTCAGTGAGTCAGTGAGTCAGTGAGTCAGTGAGTCAGTGAGTGACAAAATTAAGTAACTTTGACCCGTTATAATTCTTAAACTACTGGTTCAAATTGAATGAAATTTTAAATATACCGTGTCTTTACAATGCCTGCATAGCTAATGAAAATTCAGCCTTCTAGTTTTATCCACAACGAAGTTACAGGCGGTCGAAAATGGCCTGAATTGCTTCGAGAAAAGGATGGTACGGCCGTGCCGCTTTTTTGCTCGACTTGGTGGGGGCACTGCCGTGCCCCCAGATCTATATCTATAAAAGCGAAAGGTCACTTATTGACTGACTCACTCATCACGAAATCTCTGAAACTACAAGAGCTAGGAGTCTCTTTTGCATGGAGGTTCCATTTAGAACGTAGGTGCTCACTAAGACGCACAAAGTCGCGGGCGGCCGCTAGTTTTGTCATAAATTAGATGTGTAATTGCTAAAAATAGTACTATTTTTAAGTAGTTATCAAGACCTCACAAGCGTCAGCCTCAGCAGAATTGCTCTTACCCTATACTTACCATAAAATTAACTAGAAAAAACTACTTCTCAATAAGTTTCAAACGATAGGACGATTGCGTGACAATTTTGTCACAAATTAGTTCCATAATGAGCCGCAAGGGCGCGCTGAGCGGGAGTCGAACCCTGAACGGAGTTAATCGCTGTGGCGTGCAAACCGCTATGCCATTGATATAGAAGGGGCGGCTTGAATTGGCCACAATTTTTTGACAAGAATGGCAGGTAAGTGACATTAGCACAAGACGTGAAGAGACGTGATGACGTGTGGTGCACAGCTGAAAACCCAAAAATAAATAAGTACTTATCATGTACTAGTATAATAGCTTTTAGATTTTGTATTATAAAAATTAACGTCACGTGTAGGACACCCTTAGCACTCTACCATTGCAATGTCATCATCTAGTGATTTGCACCGGATTCCATTGTCAGTTGCGACTGCAGATTCAAATCTTGCACGGGCCTATTGCCACCTCTCGTTCCCACCGCTGCAACTCCTGTGTAGCCGGGATCTACAGCTTGACTGCCAATAAAAACCCAACCAGTTAAGGTCAAGTTACAAAGTCAATCGTACCACCCCATAAGATGCGACTTGTACAGTCAACAAAAACTAAGCGTCTCTTGTCATACCGTCTTGTACAAATTATGCTTTGTTTGCTTTAAACTAAATAAATAAATATTGGCAAGTTTAGAGTGAGTTGGATGGTTTAAATCATATATACCAATTCTCAGCAACCTTATTACTCCACGTCGTCTACAAAAAAGACATGAGCATTTTTGTGAGCAATTTGTTCGTCACGCCATGTCACAGGCAGATCACTGTCATACAGAATTGAAGTAACATTACAGCTAAAATACGTCTTTCGAGATTAATTGCGAGAATAAATTGAGATAACCTCCTTTACTAAGTATAGACTCAAAGAGCTTGTCAAAATGTACTAGTGATTTGATAATATTTGGCTGAAAGTGAAACAAACAAATGTAGCGTTCGCGATAAAAGCCTTTACATAGAATTATGTATTTATATGACCCGTGCAAGATCAAATTTTCCCTTTTGCGTCTAAGCTTCGTTTGAAGTTAAATTAAAGCACGTCCACTGCTGACAAAGAATTTCCACAACGAGTTCTGCGCTGCCCGTATCCAGGTGTTTCCCATAACCTTCACCTGATGTCGGTCTACCGAGAGCTATGCTTGGTGTTTCCGTGATCGAATCAGAAATGAGGAAATCCATAGGAAAACCGATATTATTATTAGTTATTCTTAATTATCATTGACTCAAGCAGCTCTATTATTTCTTGATTCCCAACTAAACCACCTCAAAGTTCTCGCTCACCTATTTTATTGAGCGACTCAAGAGTATAACGTTTGTACATTTGTCCCTTAGTCAACTTTTGCGCCAACAGTCACTTACTATTAGCTATTACAAACGCAGCAATAACATTTCTTCGTTTCTAACCACCTCGAAATGTAGCGTGCAGTATCGTGATATAAACGCTCACCTAGTATTATTTATTGAGCGACCCGAGCAAACGGCAATTAGCCGCCAAGTAAAACTTGAGAAGAAAAGATGTTCGTACATTTGTCTCAGTCGCCTTTTATTGTTGCTTACTAGTAGTTATTTCTGGATGAATATCATTGACTTACAAACGCAGCAGTAACATTTCTTGGTTTCTAACCGACTCAAAATGTAGCGTGCAGTATCGTGATATAAACGCTCACCTAGTATTATTTATTGAGCGACCCGAGCAAACGGCAATTAGCCGCCAAGTAAAACTGATTAGCCGGGTATCAAATGTAATCCGGAGTTGACTAGCAATTTGAGGGGACGGGGAGTGAGAAAGGAGGACGCGGCTTTTTATTTTAAAACGTACCCAAAAGTAGTCTTTATCTCAAATACTTATATTAGATGCATTAGAAAAGGTGACAACAAAAACGAAATATGAGACAGTATTGATTGTTAGCCACTCGAGAACTTTCAGAAACATGGCCATCAGCTCTACGAGTTATGTGCCCCGTCCACTGCCACTTGAGTTTAGCAATTCTGCGGGATATGTACCTGCAGATCTCCTCATTTCTGATTCAATCACGTAGAGAAACTCCGAGTGCGAACTCAACATGAGGTATGTCGGTCACTTTGGTTTTCTTGCGGATCTCCTCTTTTTTCTTCACGGTCCGGTATACGTAGTGTGGGCAGGTCTCTCTGGTTGCAGACCTGGATGCGAGTAGCGTAGGACCGGTCGTTATGGAAATCCTTGAAGGAGTCCAGGATCCTTCCATCCTTTGTCCAGGAGTGGACGTCATTTGACTGAAACGAACGAACGAAAGAACATTGATTGTTCCTAATCCTGAATGAAACAGTAAATGTTCTTATTTGATCTACTTTCTTTAGATTATACTAGACTAGCTTTTGCCCGCGCGGGTTCGCGTGGTGCATGCATCGGTATTTTAATAGGTGCGATTTTGCCACATGCTGTTGTGTGTGTAACATTTGGTCGTTTGGTGCCTTCATCCCCTAAAAATACGATATTACTTTTATTAAATTGCCGTTGAAATACCACCTCTATGCTTTTCGTAGCTCGACCGTCGGTTAGTGAAGTGAAATTCAACGGGCTCATTAACAAACCACAACAGGCTGGCTTTGTCGGCTCATACGGCTCAACCTGCTATCTATACCTAGGTATGTATGCAATGCCCAGGCAAATATCTGGGCAATCGATTTACCCTACATTTGATTTAGAAATAGCGTGCGCGTCAAATATTTCGTGACACTTAAAGTAGCCAAAAAGTTTGCTGTTGCGTGCGTCTTTGTTACAATGAGGGCTATCGTTTTAGCGCTCACCAGTTAGCGCCACTGTAGAGTAAGGTCACTTGCTAGTAGCGAAGACAGTGGCACCAACTGGTGAGCGCGAAAGTGGTAGGAGGACTATCGCATTTGCACTCATCAAGATGGCGCCACTGTAGAGTAAGGTCCTGTCAATCGCCAGGCGTGCCAACTGTTAAAAACTTATAAAAACGATAGCCCTCATTGGAAAAGGTTGCATTGACAACTTTTTGGCCACTTTGGGCGTCACGAACTATTTAACGCTGACTGTACATACTTACGTATGCAATGACCCGGGCAAGTATCTGAGCAATCGATTTACCCTAAATTTGATTTGGGGCCGTCCATATATTACGTCATTCAAAATTAGGGGGGGGGGGGGGGTTGGTCTGTGGATGACGGTAAATGACAGATGGGGGGGGGGGTGTTTCGAAATTGACGTCATTCTTATTTATGTATAATATGTATGTATTTAAAAAAAAAGTATATAAGTAGTATATCCGTTAAGCTAGCACCCATAACTTGTTCTACGACAAAAATTGACGAAGTTATGGCCAAATTACTAAAAAAGTTCACTGACCGCCCGGCGCGGGGACGATGACGTCACTATATCCGATCCGAACGCTGCCGGCGTACTGCGTGGATAGAAAATATTTTTTTCTAGCCAAACTATCAGTTTTAGGAAAAACTTGTAATGACATTTATTCGTCAGAATAAAGTAAGCTATCGATAGGTAATTTTTAAAAATAGAAATTGTGAAAAATAACGGAAAAAATCCATACGCTCATACGATTAAATGGAACGCAGAGACGCGATTGGGGTCTCCGCGGTGGTATATTTGGCGATTTATTCAAATAAAGTGTTCATAAGTGTTGTTAGAGTCATATCATCTTCCAAGTAAAATAAAAAAATATCATACATTGTAATTATCACATCTACGCCGACGATTTGCAAATTTATTTGTCTTTCAAGCCTCATGAAACTCTCGGCGCGGTGGGGAAAATCAATGAAGACCTTCATAGGATTAGTGCTTGGGCTAATAAAAATTGTTTAGTTTTGAATCCACTAAAATCCAAATTTCTTGTTCTTGGTTCCAACATACAAATAAATAATATTAACAACTTCAACCCTAATATCTCAATTAATAATGAGGTTATCCAACAGGTAACTGAAGCTCGTAACCTTGGAGTCCTTATGGACGACAGGCTTAAGTTTCACAGCCACGTATTGGAGACGGTTAAGAACTGCTATTATAGGCTCAAAGTACTATACCATGTACGAAATTACTTAGATGTGGACTTGAGAGTTAAGCTCTGTGAATCTTTAGTTCTGTCCAAGCTTAACTACGCCGATACCGTCATAGGCGACTGTATCTATGGTTACACTAAAAAGGTCATACAGCGGGTGCAGAATTCCTGCGCCCGATTCTGTTTCAATATCCCGCGTAGAGCCCATGTCTCGCCGTTTCTCAATCAAGGAAACCTGCTTAACATGAAATCTAGGCGTGCACTCCATTACGCGTGTTTACTGTTTGGGGTTGTGCGTACTAAAAGTCCGCCATATTTATATGAGAAACTTTTATTTTCCCATCGGAGTGTGAGGCTTGCTTCACGCCTTGGATGTCCAAGCCACAGTACCGCAGCATTTCGTGGTAGTTTCCGTTACTCTGCCACGAAATGCTGGAATAATATACCACCGCCTTTTAAAAATTGTCACACGTTAAATTCTTTTAAATTAAATTACAAAAAGTATCTTTTAAACCTTCAAAAGCACACATAATAGCATTATAGAAATACCATTCATATCATAAAAAGAAAATCGTAAGAACTAATTTCTGTGCATGAGTTGTTTGTTCATGGTTGTAGTTATTAATTTATATTAATTATTATTAGAATCTTAGCTATACATAAGTAATGTAATTAAATAATCTGTCTAGGCTATCTATGTTTAAAATTACTTGTTACGTTAACCGATTGTTCCTGGGCGAGCTGCGCCCTTTACCTCAACTGGCATCCGCAGAATACCAGTGGTCGTGATGCGCTCTCTGCCGTCACGGCGTATACTGAGCTGATGCCATTTTGGTGCTTGTAGACGTTCTGTTGTCTAGTTTTAGTTATTATCTTGCTGTGTACCTACCTACTTGCATCGAATAAATATTTTTCTTTCTTTCTTTCTTTCTTTCTTTCAATTTATTTACTTCTAACAATAAGGTATAGCTAAGGCAGATACACTCTGCCTAGGCTACAAGACATTGCTATGAAGATAATTTCGATGTACACGCAATACCTACCTGTTATTTAGTTTTTCTGAGTTAAACCTACGTACCTACCTATCTATTCGCCGTTCCCATGGGCGGGCCAGCTGCTGCAGGAAAGAACAGCTGCTCCCTCTTGGAAATCTCCCCCGCCCCCATCCTCTCCCCAGGTCATAGGCTGGGCATGACTTCCCCCTCGGCCAGAAGTTGGGTATGATTTACCCCCCCCCCCCCCCCCAGGCCCGAAACTGGGTATGACTTGACCCCTCCCCCTCCCCCAAGGCCAGAAGCTGGGTAAGGCTTGCCCCTCCCCCAGGCCATAAGCATAAGCTGGATATAACTCCCCTTCTCCAGAAGCTGGATATGACACCCCCCCCATGCGAGAAATGCCAGAAACTGGGTATGACTTGACCCCCCCCTCCCCCCCCAGGCCAGAAGCTGGGTAAGGCTAGCCCCTCCCCCCAGCCCATAGAAACTAGTTATGACTTGACCCCCCCCCCCCCCTCCCCCAGGCCAGAAGCTGGGTAAGGCTAGCCCCTTCCCCCAGTCCATAAGCATAAGCTGGGTATGACTTATGACTTATGACTATGACCTATATTTTCCATCCCAATAGTACGCCGGCTGCGCTCGATTCGGATATAGTGACGTCACGCGGCCCTGCGTACGTTGACTTTTAGCGGCAAAAACGGCCTGTGTTTATTACTTAATATCTTCGTAAGTAATGGTCCGATTTGGATAATTCAAAAAGATATAGCTTTCTTATGTCTTAAAGATTAACGTAGTTTTATTGAATTTTCTACAACAGTACTGATCCTCATTGTCCAAAGATTTATTTTTATATTTTTTTTATTATTTATTTATAGTTTATTGTTCACGTACAAAAAGATTTTTTTTAAATTTATTTCTAAAAAGAAATTTCTTCCAGCACACCTAGTAAGTGAGACTCCAAATGTGAGAGGCGGCTAAGGCGCGTATAATACTAAAATAACTCATAATAAACATACAAAAAAAATAATAAAAAGTGATTCTATAACCAAGTGTTTTAATCATATTTTATAATACCCTATTTTTCTCAAATCTGCAATGTTTTAATTTTGTCAAACTGGTAATGACGTCAATTTTGGGAGAGGGGGGGGGGGGTCATCAAGAAATGACGATAGGATGATTGTAGGGGGGGGGGGTCTAAAATCTGAAAAAATCGATGACGTAATTTATGGACGGCCCCTTTAGAAATAGCGTGTTTCTATGCGATATGATAGTGGTAGAGTATCTCAAAATACTCAAGATCGATGGAGATTTATAATTGAACTGAAAATTAGTCCTTCCTTTAGATCGATCCAGTTAACCTCAAGTAGATAAGTAACTAGGCTGGCAGTGGCTGTGTGAAGAAAGCTAGAAGCTAGATTGCTTTTGGCGCTTCTTGGGAGAAGCTTATTCGTAAACAATACTAAGGCTGAAAATGGTGTTCATGAATCCTTAATCCTTTCAAGTCTACTAGTTTGTAATGTTTTGTAAGAACAAACTTTTTAAATTTCAACAATCTGAATCTGAACTTTCTGAATATAATAAGGCATTTGGAGAAAAAAAAAACACTTGAAACAAAAAGTAGAGCAGATTTTAAAAGAGAAATAAACAGTATCTACCTACCTACTTAGAGAACGGCGGTTTAGTAAGACGGTTGCTCTTGTTTTTATTTCTTTAGACTTGAAGTTATTTTAACCGCTTACACTGTAATACAGTTTTATTAATCTGAATCTCTTAATCTGAACACGTTGTCTAGTATACGAGTACATCGACATCTTTTGAATCAACATCAAACTGTCAACTAACAGCACAATCGCCTAAAACGAACACGGTCCCCACTCCCGACAGCTCATCCCTGTCAATTGACAGACAGATCTGTCAACAGAACATCGCTAAACCTTACAAAACCTAGCGTACACTCGCAACGAAAACGCTTAAATATTTTATCAGTCAACTTTTGAATCGTTAAAAATTCCCCTATTATTTTCAACGTACCCGATAACGCTTTTATGTTCCCCCGAAGCGAAAAAATGAAATAAAGTGTAAATTTAAAGTTGAAATTGGCTTTGACGGATGACGCTCTGACCCCCGTCTTGGGCACTCTAATATTCAGCGCGTGTCAGCACTCGATGTGATTACGGTTACACTTGTGGCAGTGGTTGTACGTATGTGTGTATCGGGCCTAAGTATTTGAGTAAATTTTCAGTTTTTAACTGACACGCTTCTTCTTTATGTACAGGAATAAAACAGACTCTCAATAGTCACTAACACTATTTTAAGCTTAGAAAAATCTATCAGATTTTCATAAAAATCAAATCCAAAAATTACAGGACTTGCATATCGAAATATAAATGCTTTGGGAAGCATTTTAATCCCTCATTGATACAATTATGCCAAGTTGGCTTAGCAATGTCTCATAAAGTTGTTAAGTACCTCAAACTTGAATTTTTACCTTGATTATTTAACTTTGAAAATCGGCCAAGCAGAGAAAAAGAGTATTGTACTTGTGAACTTGTAGAAAAGACAGCATGTGTAATGTAAAAGTTGGTGCATTGATCAAATTAATATCGTAGTGCACTGATACAATATTTTTCGTGGGAAATAATCATAGGTCAATTGTCACTACAGACAAAATTATGTCATCAAGTGTAATCCCATAATGATTCCATCGCCCCCCGACCCGACTATCATACAATTACATCTTTCACTTGTTAATCGCTCATCTCGTAACACTAGATATCCGTGCGAATAAACATATCATGCATAGTCTAAAACCACTGTAAAAAGACCCCTGGTTTTGGACCACCGAAATTATAAAAGAATGGAGTTGGGAACTTGGGACTGACACCCAAAGAGAACTGTCCGGAAAGTATCCGACCAGTGAGAAACATAGAATTATGGCGCCAACCAAAAATAAGGCGAATGGTAAAAAAATATGGAAATAAGAACGACTGCTGGCGAGCGAACGACAAAGAAATAAAGGATGACATATTAATTTGAAACTGTGTAACTAAATATAAACTTGAAAAACTCCATTTGCCTAAGGTAAGTTCATTCCTAAATGGCTGGACTAGAATATTTTTAGATAATTAATTATTTATTTTACTTAGTAGGACTTTTTCAGGAATTGAATATTCAATAATATTTAGACTAATCGTTTGTTTCGAAGTCGGATACTTTTCGGACAACCCTCAAATGTCCAACAGGGGTCAAAAACACCCAGGCCTATTTACACTGGCCATAGCAGCGCCCTCTCCCTATCAAAAAGTATTCTCCTGAGGCTAACCTAGATGTTTGGGGCTCGTCACGCGGATTTAATGCACTCCCACGCTTACTGCTTAATACTTTGATAAACTTGTAACAAATAACAATAAATATAAGGCTGGGGGCTATTTATGGGGGGGTTGGTCATAGAAAACAAAAAAGTTGCCAGCTGTTTTTGCTGAAATAGTTTTCGAGACTTTCTTGTTTAAGTGAAAAAACATATTTTGATACATGAAGTAAAGGTATAGTGTGAAGAAGTCACTCGTACTTTAGTTCGGCTTCACGGTTGCTGGCTAATCAACCGATTTTCGATGTTCAAATTGATCCATTTTTTCATACAAGATAATATCTGCCTAATATTTATTTACCGGAGGAATACACCCCTCATATAAGAAGAAATAACGACTCTCTGTTCGGTGTTGGAGCTACAACTGCAAACTGCAATCACAGGTAAGAGTTTCTCTCCTTATCTAAATATACACCACACAAATTAGTTATCTTAACTCATTTGAAGCAGAATATCCTAGAACATTTTGACTTTTTGTGCTACTAAATTATCTGTACAAAATGCCTTTATTTTTCCTTTAGTAAAATAATATTCTTTAACCTATGCCTTATTTATCGTTGCCTAATTAAAACAAGGAAACAATATAATAGAAAAACTCAAGCTTAGTCAATTAACAATGCTGAAAGAATATCAAAATTCTGAATCGCGCAAATGAATTAACAATTCATAACGAAAACGCTCGAGTAATAAACAAGAGAGCAATCCCATTTATCAAAATAACATTAGAGAACGAATCCAACCCTGCTGCTGCCAATTTCCACTTTTTATTAACTCGTAAACTCCCCTGGCATGCAAAACAATAACACACTTTTTGTAATTCCCCTGGCTGTCGGGCACCTTCATAAACTTCACGTCTACCCCACAAAGCTTCGGGGCTCGGTTGACCCTAGAGAATTGGCAGTGTTAACTGGCCTTTAATATTGATTGTTTTTGACAGTGCAATATCAACTCTTATCCTACTAAAATACAATCTAAATCAGAATACGTCCGTTTTGAGACTTCAGACAAATGGGAAATTCTGACGCAAACCGTAACTTTGGATAGTGATAACGGAAAATCAACTGTAAATGTAAATAAAAAAGGTCAAATTGGATTGAAAAGTGAGTGAAATATGGGCTGTTTTAAAAATGTGGCCGAGGCGTGATTCTCATAATCTGTAATGGTTCGGTGCAATACCGAATTTTGCACTTGACTATGGACATCTTGTTTATAATGGGGTTATGTCCCATGTTTCTCACGGTTGGGCGAGCGGATTAAAAGTCAATGCGTCGTGAAATCGCGATTGTCTGGCTGCACGCCTATTTGCGCTTTATAGTTCTATTGTAATTGCTGTACAAGTGCACATGCCACTGTTTATGACTAAATTGGACACATGTTTTTCATTTGTTTAAAAAAAAACGTTTTCTGAAGTTCTTTCTCCATAAATCATTCCACGATTCTTGGAGGTCTTCCCAAAAAGTTAACTGGATATTTAACTATTTAGGAAAACCTAAATAAAATCAATAGAAGAATAAAAATGTTTATTGCTTGACGAATTTAATTCCTAAAAGACCAACCAGCTAATCAAGATTTCAGATAATCCATATGACAATAATAAATTGAATCGAAATTGCGTATTTTGTGTCGATAATATAAGATATCATTTAATAACTGAGTCAAAATACGTCAGGTATTCAAGATAATCTACATATTTAGACAATTACAGACTATTTTGACCATGTTATTTAGCTACACCTAATTAAAAATATAATATCTCTTGATTAAGAAGGTTGTATTTTGATCCCTTATAAACATTCCCCCTAGATAGATCTAAAATACAAGCTTGCATAACATTAGAAATACGCATTTTAATGTCACTTTGTCAGTCATCTCAAAAACTAGAGTCAAAGTGACCCCTTTGTCTCCATAGCACGAGCTAAACCTGTTCCACACTCATCCCCTAAATTACCGGATCAATATAACAATAAACAAATAATTCAATCCCCTCGCATGCAGACACTGTACTGTATTGTGTTATGGGTAATTCGATCAAGGCCCTTTTTATTGTCGTGCAGTGTACACGAGCTACCTCTGTTTAACGTAGGGGTGGCGCTTTGTGATATACAAAGAATATGACTTAAGTGGTAGGACAAGGTGTAAGTGTTGTGGCAAGGTCCAACAGAATGGACATTTTTCTTCTATCTTCTGGGTTGTATTGATTATTTGATAACAGGTCAAAGCCAAAGTTTCAGTGTTAATTAAACTCTATAGGCTTCTGAATATGGCACGGCACCATAGAACCTCGCAGCCTTTAGCGAACCCTCCAAAGCACGGAATCGCATTTCGTTTTCGAAAAAGCGTGTCATCGTGTTAATTCAAGCCTGCATCAACGAAAGTGTAAGGGCGGATACATAAAGTGATATAACATGATCACAGTCATATCTTCCATCTGGAAATCAAACCTAAGATCTTTAAAATCCCGATAAAACTCGATTCAATATGTCACAGACTTTGCCCTGCTGTAATTGGTTTAACTAATTTTCCAACAATGAAAAATCTGAATCTATGCTTGAAATTAAATCGAGCTTTAAGCTCCTTTATATACTGTTATGTACCTGATACGGAGGGACCTAAAACTATTCTACCAAAAAAAAAAAAATTATGAATGAATGACTAATTAAATTAAAGGGCCAAAAGTGACAACGTGACAACCCTAGTGAGTTTTTTTTTTATTTCTCCCGACGCGACAGGCTGTGCAAGTGTATATTTGGACACCGATTGTCCTAAAGTGCGTTCCCGGATAGACAACTGGATTACTGTTTGACATTTTAGCAAGGGTTAAGTGGAGGATTTTGAAAACTAATCTTTTTTTGGAACAGAAGTCAACGAAAGGATATCGGAAAGCCACAAGGTTTGTGTATTTAGATATTTAATTCATTATTTAGTCTAAAATAATAATAATGTTGACAGAGCCTCATTTTTCAAAACTATCCCTCATTCTTCTCCCGAAGTAGCGTTAGGGTTAAAGTACATAAGAAAGTACAAAATGCTGGTTTAAAACCAAATTGCAAAAAAATAATAATAAGTGAGCTTCTACATAGAACTATACCTAGTTAATTTATTGTCCCCGGAGCAGTGGTAGGGTTAAAATTATATTTGGAAGTGAAAAAGTGCTGCGTAGGTAATTTTTTTTTCATCTTTTTGAAATTTTAAGCTAAAAATAATATGCTCCCGGCGAGACTCGAATCCTCAACTAGTACTCCAGCAGTCATCAAGGGCAAGGGGTTGGCATGCGAAATTAAACTCACAATAAACAAACCAAACACTCCTATCCTAATGAAACTACAATAACAATCAATTGATTCTATCCGCCACCCTTATCATGCAACTGGATCGATTATAATCAAATCACATACAAATAAATATCACCCATCACCAGTGTAGGCTGACCCTTGTCACTTTTGTACAATGAATGGGCCAGGTCAAAACCAGGGGTCCGGTTAAGTTGGGCGCATTAGTAATCCCTCAAAAGCGTGTTAAAACTCAATAGAGGGACGATGTAGTTAAGAGCTGAAGATTAGTATTTGCAGAAGGGTCAGAGTGTCGTAGGCAGAATCATCATCATCATCATCATTTCACCCACAGGACGTCCACTGCTGAACATAGGGCTCCTCCAATAATTTCCATATCACCTGGTTGGTGGCGGGGCGGCCTGCATCCAGTGCCTTCCTGCTACCTTTATGAGGTCGTCGGTCCACCTTATGAGCGGACGTCTCATGCTGCGTTTTTCGGTACGTTGCCTCCATTTCATAACCTTGCTCCCCCATCGGCCGTCAGTTCTGCGTACTATGTAGGCAGAATATAAAAATGCAATGGGTCTTCTAACTTGAGTAATTCCTACCTCTACAAGCCCTAAATAAAAATGCCTTAGTCAAAATTATGTGGCTTGGCCATTTCGTTACTACAAGAACTAATGTGTAACAAAAAGGTAACAGTGAAACGGCCGTGCCAATTATTTTGATTAAGGTTTAGAGTTTGTTTACTCGTACGTAGTTGTTACATTGGCGTGTAAAGTTAGAAGATTGACTCTACATAAAATCTGTAATTTCTTTCACAAGGAAGGCGAGCCTTTGTGGTCTCGTCTTAGCAACATTTTACATGAAAATGTTTTCATACAATTTCAAAGCACTGACGCTTCTGCGTCCGTCGTTGTATATTATTACTCTTTGCCAAATCCACAGTCGCAATAAGTTAATTGTCCCGTCCCGTTATGGGTTTGTTTTAGTGGCCCACTTATAATCGTTATGACTCTATCAAACTGTCCCGTTTAATCATATTTGGTAAGTTGCTTTTGATGTCATTATTTTGATGATTACTTTTATGTAAATAAGTTAGAGAATTGTGGGCAATTTTATTAATGTGAACTTAAGAAGATAGCTTGGAGTAACTGAACGGAAAAAGCAGGAGATGCTTCGTTGTGGTATTCCTTGGAGTGGACTAGGTAATTGGCTAAAAAAGACATCAGCAAGTCTAATTCTTCTTTTTCTTATTCTATCTTGTGGCACGCTGAAAAGTATCAAACCCTATGTTAGCAAGTAGAGCTGTTTCACGAGTGTAGGTAGCTTAAAACTTACTTGTACAAAAGCACAATTTATTTTTTGGAAAATTTCAATTCAAACCTATAATGCCTTTACCGAACTGGCAACAATTAGTAGGTTTGATTTTTAACTTACACTTGGTAAGTTTGACGTATCTGTTTTCTAAATGAATGAATCTATTTTGATTCTTTTTGATATGATCAAGATGGTTCTTAACTTTGATCAGGCATATTTGTCCTACTTATGATTTGATTGAACCTATGACCTCCAAAACCATAGATCCAACTCTCCCAAAGCAAGGAGTTGCATATATCACCTACGTGCGAAACCTAGTAAAGGCGAGTTACAAACATTAACTGCCCCAGCGGTCAGCGACAAATTGGTTACAGAAGGCCTACTCTAAACGCTGCTTACGTAGTTTTGGGGCTACCTGTCACCGTCGCACATGCTGGCATCTCGTTTTGCGTGAGAGGGACAGCAACATTCGAAAGTTTAGATACGTATTTCGGAATAACCCCTCGGTAGCGCCCTCTATACTAGCGCCCCCTTTTCAATCCGTCAAACCGCCCTGGCCGTTATCCTAATGCAATTAGGACACAATTGCAAAGCGATTTTTTGATGATTTGTCTCCGGTTGATGTGTCCCGGGAGATAATTTTTATTTAATTATCGCTGGATTAAGTTTTACTTTTATGGAACTAGTAATAATTTTATGGAACAATATAGCTTTTGCACGCGGCTACGCTTGCGTGGATTTTCATCTCTACTAATATTATAAAAGCGAAAAAAACTGTTCCCTTGCTGTACCTACTTAACGCCTAGACACCTAAACCACTGAACCAATTTTGATGAAATTTGATATAGAGATTTTGAGTTCTGGTAAAGGACATGGGATAGTTTTTATCCCAGTTTTTAAAACAGGGGCGTGCCGCGTGCGTGATAAAGTTTTTCTGTGGCAGACAAAATTTAACGCGAGCAAAGAAGCGGGCAAAAGTTAGTTATCTATAGTGATTAATGTACTTTCCTCACAGCTGACAATATTCACATTCTGTAACTTTGTCTAATCGACGGTAGTTTTTAGAGAAATGATAAAGAAGCTAATTATTCAAAGCATAGAGAGTAGTCCAGTCAATAAAGCATTATAGATGGAAAACTGTAGAACACAATTTCTGACTTCAGGACTTTATTTAGACTAGTTAGGAGGTGAACATAGCAAAAGTCCCCGTCCTTAGCCCTTGAGCCGGCGGGGAGAGGGGGGTTTAAAGGTGCCACTTTTCGGTTTTTCGCTTAATCCTCGGAAACTATGCGTCCTAGTGACATGACTACTATGAACCAAAAAAAGCATATTCAATTTGCTACAGGTGAGATAGTCAACTTTTTTGATAAATTGTATAGTTTTCGCGGCATCTGCTCTAAAAGGTCTGTAATATTGGAAATTTTATTTTTGTCTTACATGTTCCCATCAGGAGAAAATCGACTAAATCAAAATTGAGCAATCATTCTAGACATGCGGGAGCATGTTAAGCCTAGTTCCAGGGAGGGGACTGCACCGTGCGTATATTTAGACGAACCACTTTGAGCCACTATTGACTCCTCATCACTCAAAAACTACTGTGCATTAACACTTCAAATTTGGCTCATGTGTTGAGACTTGCAAGATATACATCAGCTTCAAATTTCATAATTATGCCTCAAAAGGTTCTTTAGGTATTGACGTCCAAAAATCTACATGTCTGACCTATAGACCAAATTCTAACCACTTCCAGATGACCTCAAAGGTTCAAATTTGGCATCCAGAAAGGTAGTTATGTAAATACAAAGGAACAAATAAAAAACCAGTAAATTTTAACATTTCACAGGTGATAGATAGATTTTAGTGTTCTAAATGTCGATTTTTGAACGTCAATACCTAAAGAACCGTTTGAGGTATATTTATGAAATTTGAAGCTGATGTATATCTTGCAAGTCTCAATACATGAGCCAAATTTGAAGTGTTAATGCACAGTAGTTTTTGAATGATGAGGAGTCAAAAGTGGCTCCAATTGGTTCGTCTAAATATAAGCACGGTGCAGTCCCCTCCCTGGAACTAGGCTTAACATGCTCCCGTATGTCTATAGTGTTTGCTCAATGTTGATTTAGTCGATTTTCTCCTGATAGGAACATGTAAGACAAAAATAAAATTTCCAATTTTACAGACCTTCTAGAGCAGATGCCGCAAAAACTATACAAGATATAGAAAAACTTGACGGTCTCGCCGGTAGCAAATTGAATAAGCTTTTTTTGGTTCATAGTAGTCATGTCACTAGGACGCATAGTTTCCGAGGATTAAGCGAAAAACCGAAAAGTGGTACCTTTAAACCCCCCTCTCCCAGCCGGCTCAAGGGCTAAGGGTGGGGACTTTTGCTATGTTCACCACCTAACTAGGCTAAATAAAGTCCCGAAGTCAGAAATTGTGTTCCACGGATTTCTCTCTACACCGTCGTTAAGGCATTCATTGACTGGACTAGAGGTACATAATTCCGAACGTTTACTGAAATATGCCAGTCCCTAGCTCATATTAAACTTCACATTATCATTGCAATTACAACACATCGCAACATTATCAGACCATGTCACCGCTATAAATTTAATCATCAGTTTAATTTTAATTATTCAGCGTTGCCATAAAACTGTGATGACGTGGTTGATAACTGCCGGGCGGTAATTAACGATTAATAATTAACAGTCAGCTATGAGCCGTCATATAGCTTTCAACTGGTGGTAATTAGTGAGAGATGAGTTTAACATGAACAAGTATGTTTTCATTAACAGTTCTGTGTATGCTTATTGCGTCTGTAGAATTGTTACTAGGACATATTTTTTATTTATCTTTTGTTCTGTTATGTGTCAAAGTGTAAATGAAGAATCCAAGAACCAAATACATAAGAATCCGTTTAATACGACATCGTTTATAACGTCCGACCGACTTTATAGCAAGAAACGTAATCTCCTAATCTGATGGGCCGAACAAAAAGTTTTTGCTTTTATCACAGAATACATAATAGTAGCAACAGAAATTGCACTCCTTTGTGTAGGATCAGATACAGACATTTTAACGGTAATAATAATAATGCAAAATATCCAACGCACATGGTGTATTCGAAATCGCACCTTACTACTACGCTCACAAGAGCGCAATTTTTTTGTGTTCAGAATTGATCTACCTCACAGCTCAAGCGTCAGGGTTGTATAAGCAAAGTAAAATAAATAAAAACTTAATTTTAAGAAGCATTTATTGTATTTACTATTGGTAAACTTTAATTTAGTGGTGTTTGTATAATTGTACCATCTCTAAAGTACCTATTAATAAACTTCAGTGTTGCGATAATTCGAAATTGGACAAACAGTTTTAAAAGATGTAGTGTCGGAAAATAGACACGGTGAAGTAAAGTTAATGTTTTTATTATCTAAAATAATTTTTTTGCTACAGTACCTCTAGTAGGAAAAACTTTCGAGTTCGTTTCGTTGCGTATTCAAAGTGTCATCGAAAAATTTTGTATGAAAAATTAAACAGCGCCCCCTAGGGCGGCTATAATATAGGGGGCGCTGTTTAATTTTTCATACAAAATTTTTCGATGACACTTTGAATACGCAACGAAACGAACTCGAAAGTTTTTCCTACTAGAGGTACAGTTTTTTGACATAAAAGTATTTCAAAATTATTTAAAAAGTGTAGTTTTTAATTATTAAAATTACTACAGTTAATTATTATTCTTAAATATTACGATTTTCCATTAAAGAAGGATAACTGTGCTGATAGAACAACAAACCTTGATTGCGACGATGGTCGACCGAGCGTGTATAGAAATACGCGTGTGCTCACAGGCGCGTGGCGGCCCTGACTGATTTGCAACTTGAAGTTGTCGCGCGCTGTAGGTAATTATCTCGGCCGGCATAGGCCAGTGACGGAGGCCTGCTTTTATCAAAATCTAGTGCAATTTGTATGCTAAGCATTTAACTAATTAGGCAGTACCAATATGGCATGGTTTTTAGTTAACCTACAAACCAACATCTTTATTTCATCATCATCATCATTTCAGCCACAGGACGTCCACTGCTGAACATAGGCCTCCCACAATGATTTCGACCCCTTGTTGCTAGCGGCCTGCATCTAATGCCTTCCTTCCTACCTTTATGAGCCGAGCCATATTTATTTTACAAAAAAAAATATCCTTGACAAATGATCATAAATGCATAACGTTCCATCTTCAAGAAGACTGTAATTACACAATCGCGCGAAACCGCACGAGACTCGAGCAATCGATATTTGCAGGCCATAATTGAATTACAACACCCGCTAGATAAAATTTAACGGCACGCGCCGAAATTATCACTTAATTGCGTTTGGATCATCTGACACTGCTCGTGCTATGGTAAAGTCACTACTTTAGAATTATCGCTAGCAGTGACATCATTATGCAATATTATCTACTTCAGCTTTAGGGAAAAAAGTATCCACATTACTAGAAAAAGTAGCAAAATGTGACCGTTCTAGCTTTTTATGTAAGGTTTTTTCTTCTAACCATGAAGTAATTTCGGAATTTAAAATGCCAGAAATATTACCTACTTTGTCTAAGCTTTGAGCACTGTGATGTGACCTCTCTTAGTGATCTTTTTCCTTATTCGTATTGTATTTTTTATGCATTAAAGTTAAAACTGTGAACAGTACCATTAAATAAGTGGATATGTGTAGTTAACATGGTGCTTCACATTTTTTACACTATACTGTGGCTGTAGTTGCACAAAACCCGAACAAATTATACCAAAGCTCTGTTAAAGACCAATTGATATAATCTTTAAGTAGTCAAGTTACACCGCCAAATTTAATACACCTATTAATAGAATTCCAGTTAATTACTTAGCCGCAACGGGGCTGCAAGACCCTTGCATCAAATTATATAGAGTACTTCTTAATTGCAATTATTTATTGCCATAATATTGAAATATGGCCACCTGAGACTATAGCGAAGCTTGAAGGAGCAGCATTTTTATAGATCACATACTATAATGCGTTTCTGGGTTAATACAAAAATGATAGATAGATATAAAGTATTTATTTGTCTCAAAACAGGTTATATTAAATGCGTCTGTGTCAGGACAGAGTCAATCTAAGCACCAACTTTGCAACCAATTATTGTGCAACAAGGAAAGAAACCAAAATATTTCCGCTAACTAGATAGTAGAGTGAATCCAAGCATCAAATATCAATAAAACGTAGCTACGGGCATTGCCAATAGCACCTCTATAGCACCGTCACGTAGCGAACTACATCCAAATCACTGCAGCAATATCAAACATTCAGTTCGCCTGCACTGAATATGGGATGGGCCGCATGCTAATGGGAATGTAAAAACATCCCCCTAGCAGACTCTACAAGCTATTATAGTAACATTTACTCTAGAATGTTAATTTTGTTGGGAGAAAATGTAAAAAAAAAATCCGAAATATTGTTTTGAAATCTGAACGTTTTGTAGAGTCGACAACAAGTTGCAGTCGTTTCATTACAAAAAAAAGTTTTGGACATTTCTATCTCTAATTTTGTAATACAACTAGAACTAGTATTAATGAAAATAGACAAATTGTAGAGTCTATGAAACCTAATCTAACATAATTAAGTTTATAGCATAGTAACATACAGACCGTGTAAATTAGCGGATATGTCATGCAATTCAGTCATTAGATCTTCATTTAAATAACATTTTGACTAAAACCTCTCATTTTTATAAAGGGTAGGTAAACCCTCGCATTTTATAAAGGCCCTTAATATTTTGGGTCTAGTTCTAGTATCAAATAAGCAAACGTTTTTCTATTTTAATCCATAATAGGTACCTAATTATTAAGCGATCATGGTCTCTGAAACGCGACATCAGAAAAGTCACCCGACTTTTATATTCGACTCCCACACCAATCGCTACTGAGACGTGACCTACGAACTCTCCACAAGCTTTCAACTTGCATTTGTAAGATTATACCGATCGAAATATAAGGCCCATATTCTAGCATTCGAAATACACATAAGGTCCGTATTCTGGCATCATAAGAAACGTTCTCTGCCACTCGTAAATGTCCCCGGCAAAATTACATAACAATCGCGCTAGTGGTAGGCAGGTGAGGGGCAGTTTGTAAGCGTTGCACGTCGCGATGGAGTTTTGGCTCGATTTTGGATGTAGCGGGACTGAGAGGACTTGATACTTGAATCTTTGGGGTGGGTTTAGAAGATAATAATAACAAGCAGAAGTGTTACACTAGTTCTTCATTATACGAGTAGATTAAGAACATACTATAAAGTGAATGATTCCTTGAATTGGACTTCATTTGCTTCGCTCTCATTTATTACACTGTATCTTGTAAATGGTATTTCCTGTTAAAAAAAAAAGCTGATAAAGCATTGGACGTCCTGTGGCTGAAAATAATATTATGATGATGATAACAAAGGTGACTGAGTTTCTCTTACTACTTCTTTTCAACACCAGTTGATATGTCTTTAAGTGCTGGTAAAGCAAACTATATTTGGAACGTGTATGAGTGATCTGAAAAGGACCTATCTTCATGCCAATAAAGGATAGGAATTAAACAAAAGATAGAACAAGTATAAAGACGAACCCATCGCACTACAAACATGGCAGATCTCATAAAAATTATATCCAGCAGGCTTTGTGTTTAGGAGGTCCTGCTGAGAGCCGATGGCAGTAAATATGTCGCCATCGGATTGGATTGCAGCAAGACACTTCCAATGATAATAACAAATAACAATTCCGCTGGGTTAGCTGGGCTGGGGCTAAGATGGAGGGTACGGCATGATTTTGTTCATTTTCCCGAAACCCGAGAATGTTCAGTTTTAAAGTATCTCGACTATTGAGCCAATCGTGACACAAACATATTTAGCTTAGTAGATACGAGGGGCTAACGAGACTATTAGTAATTTGTGCAAACCAAATTATTTTGATGGCAAAGGTGTTTAATTATACGAATTTTGCTGAAAGATAAGCAATAGAGATGAAACGGATAGTTGTTTGGCCGGATACCGGATACCGGATATCCGGCCAGCTGCTAGGCCGGATAGCCGGATATCCGGCGGCCGGATAGTTAGCCCATTGTCTCGATGCATGTAGTGACGAGTTTAGCGCCGCACAGGTGCTTCGAATGCGATCAGTGGGTCTATTAGTAGACTAACTAGTCACACTTTTCAAAAATCGAATCAGCCCGAATAGAATATCAGATTTTGCCGCTTGTCTAGGGGGCAGATCAATTCGGGCGATTTCGGTTGCCATCGTGAGTGTGTGATTGAATAGCAAAAATTAAATTAGTTTACTTGCTGCGTAATCTGACTGAACTGCATCATGACATCAAACCATCAGTGAAAAAAAGATTGCCTATTTTATTTGGCAATATTTCGACATAACAGATATTTACTATTTATGTATTCGTCTTTAGAGTGAATAGCCAAGAAAAAGAAATTAGTTTTTTTAAAGGCTTAATTTAATATGGCTTTTTGTAACTTTTTGGACTTTAAATAAAAGCCAATTTCAATAAAATGGCTTATAATAATGAATATTATAAGCCATTTTATTGATGTTTACCTCAAAGATTAATATATTTCATTTTATTAATAGGAAATTGTCGTAGTTTTTTAATATCCGGTATCCGGCCGGATAGTGAGTTACTATCCGGTATCCGGCCGGATAGTAAATTAAGGCCGGATATCCGGCCTACAGGATAGTTACCGGATATCCGTTTCATCTCTAATAAGCAATCATTAATTAGAACATTATTCATTAATAATAATGTTTTTTCCCAAAACGGCAGTCAATTAAATTTTTGGTTGGTTGGAACTAGATATTGACACAAACCAGTTTGCTAAAAACATTTAATTACATACCTTCGCATACATTAAACACATCCCTAAGCAGGCTCTGGATTGGAATCCCCAAGGAAAACGCAAACGTGGTCGACCTAGGCAAACTTGGCGGCGCACTGTAGCGGACGAGGCGAAGAAGATCGGCAAGACCTGGAGCGAGATCAAGCGAGAAGCTCAAGACCGAACGAGATGGAGTACTGTTGTGGACGCCCTCTGCCCCATCTAGGGGACATAGGGCCATAAGTCAAGTAAGTCAAGCATACATTTAAACAAAAATGAAACAATTTGAGATTACTTTTAAATTGTAATAGAACAACAATGACGTAACTCAAAAACAGAAAATTTCTATAGTTTTGCAAGTGAAAAAAAATTTTAAACTTCATTTGTAGCCTACTTAAAATACCATGTCTACTCAACATTAATCTCTCTAAACTGACATCATACTCCTTACTTGTCATCCTTTTAAACCACAACTAATCTCTAAGATAACCCAGAGTGCATTATGGAACTCGAAAACACAGACGCATTTAATACTTTCAATTAATTACACTTTTATAACGATTTTATCGGTGCCTGTTGGGCTAAAAAGGTTTTAAAACATTCAATACGAGGCCAAAATATACACAAATCACTCAATATTCTCGATTGGTGGCGCCACGACCTTCTTTTTGGGGGATATTGGGTTCTGTAGAATACTTATGTATGAAGCTTATGAGTGTTTTATAATATTATTTAAAAATTATTTATTTCATAAATGTCCTCTTAATTTATTATTTCTATACAAAACCACAATTTTTTATTACTATCTATCCTTTTGAAGCAAATTATTTATGAATGTACTCGTATTTGTTATGGTTTTAACAAGTTTCTTAACAAACAATTGAACTTGAAACCTTTTGTTAAACAATAATTAAAAGCTTTGACACATAAATTACAGTTCTCAAAAAATATAATTAAAACTTAGTTTCATTACTTCGAAATTGATACACATTTGACAGAATGTAAACAAGCATTCA